>NC_067416.1:52954772-53069772 GCF_009764475.1 Pristis pectinata | reverse complement strand
GGGGGTAGAAGGGTGGGTCGGCAAGTTTGCAGACGACACGAAGGTCGGTGGTGTTGTGGATAGTGTGGAGGATTGTTGAAGATTGCTTCGGCATACAAAATACTAAGAGGAATAGATAGAGTGGACAGCCAGCACCTCTTTCCCAGGGCACCAATGCTCAATACAAGAGGGCATGGCTTTAAAGTAATGGGTGGGAAGTTCAAGGGAGATATCAGAGGAAGGTTTGTTACCCAGAGAGTGGTTGGGGCATGGAATGCGCTGCCGGGGGCGGTGGTGGAGGCAGGTACATTGGTCAAATTCAAGAGATTGTTAGATAAGCATATGGAGGAATTTAAAATAGAGGGATATGTGGGGGGAAGGGGTTAGATAGTCTTAGGCGAGGTTTAAAGGTCGGCACAACATTGTGGGCCGAAGGGCCTGTATTGTGCTGTACTGGTCTATGGTTCTATGTTCTAATATACTAAAAGACAGAATGCTGGGGGAGCTTTGTCTGTGTCGCTCCAGATTCCCACCGTCTGCAGTCGCTCTTGTCTCTCAATGACTGAGCCTCTACAGCCCTCTGGTGGAGAGAATTCCAAACATTCACCACCATACGCGTGAAGAAATTTCTTCTCATTTCCCTCCTCTGACTGACTTACCTTTATTCTGGGCACGGCGTGTGGTTCTGAAACTCCAGCTCTCAAGAAAGCATGTTTAACGTCTTCACCCAGTACAAACCTGACATCCCAGCAACCGGTCTGATGAACCTTTGCTGGACTCACTCGATTGCAAGACCTGTTCACAATATTAAGATAAGATCTCTTTATTAGTCACATGTACAGAGCACTCATGTATAGAGCCTCAGAACACTCTACGCAAAAAGGTGCACTTCACTGTGTGTTTCGATGTACATGTGACCAATAAAGAGGTCTATTATGAGAGATTGTTAACGAGACTTATTATGTGACTGGTAAAAATTGTCTTGTGTAATATATCAAACGCTGTTAATGGTACAAAGCAGGGTGGTAGTTTTGACTGTGTGGAGAAAGGGAGAGGTTTCGCAGCAGATTGGCAGGTTAGTGACAGCTGGAATATAACGCAGAAAAAAATCTGAGGTCATGCACTTAGATCGAGGAAAAAGTGGAAAGGTGGTCTCTTGTAAATGGCGAGAGAGTGAAAGGTGTTCAGGGGGCCTTGGGTGTTCTTGAACACCAGATACTGAAAGTTGATATGCAGGTAAAATAGTCTAACTCTTGGTTGTGAGAGGATTTGAGTACAAGAGTAGGGATTTTTTAAAAATTATTCCAAAATAAACGTTATTCATCATAAAAAACAAACTATATACAAGAATAAAACAGTGCAAACCTTTACATTCATGTACGGATCAATCATTAGTGTTACCTTTCTATAAAAAAAACCACAGCACCGATGCCACTCGTGTGACTCCCTGGGGTGATACCCCAGTCCCGTATTCACACCAAGGGTAGGGATGTCCTCCCTTAATTACACGGGGTCCCAGTGAGACGACCCCTGGAATGGCAGGCACGGTAGTGTGGTGGGTTAGCATGACGCTATTACAGTGCCAGCGACCCGGGGTTCAATTCTGGTCGCTGACTGTAAGGAGTTTGTACGTCCTCCCCGTGTGTCTGCGTGGGTTTCCTCCAGGTGCTCCGGTTTCCTCCCACATTCCAAAGACATACGAGGTTAGGAAGTTGCAGGGGTGCTCTGTTGGCGCCGGAAGCGTGGAGACACTTGCGGGCTGCCCCCAGAACACGTTACGCAGAAGATTCATTTCACTGTGTGTTTCGTTGTACATGTGACTAATAAAGAAATCTTATCTCTAAGATGTCGTTCATGACCAGGGAGCAGTCATTGTCTCTCATTTGTCACTTGTACTGAGGTACAGTGAAAAACTTGTCTTGTAAACTGATCGTACAGGTCAATTCACTACACAGAGCAGTTACATTGAGTTAGTACAGAGTGCATTGATGTAGTACAGGTAAAAACTATAACAGTACAAAATAAAGTGTCACAGCTACAGAGAAAGTGCAGTGCAATAAGGTGCAAGGTCACAACAAGGTAGATTGTGAGGTCAAGAGTCCATCTCATCGTATAAGGGAACCGTTCAATAGTCTTATCACAGTGGGGTAGAAACTGTCCTTGAGCCTGGTGGTACGTGCCCTAAGGATCCTCTGTCTTCTGCCCGATGGGAGAGGAGAGAAGAGAGAATGACCCGGGTGGGTGAGGTCTTTGATTATGCTGGCTGCTTCACCAAGGCAGCGAGAGGTAAAGGCAGAGTCCAAGCAGGGAAGGCTGATGTCCATGATGCGCTGGGCTGTGTCCACAACTCTCTGCGGTTTCTTGCGGTCCCGGGCAGAGCAGTTGCCGTACCAAGCCGTGATGCATGCGGATAGGAAGCTGATGGTAATCAACTTGAAACATTGACTCTGGTTCCCTCTTTGCAGAGAGTGTCTGACCCAGTGAGTTTCCAGCCCTTTTTGTTTTTACAATTCAGTATCTCTGGTGTTTTTTGCTGCTTGGTATTGGTTTATTATTGTCACTTGTACCGAGGTACAGTGAAAAACTTGTCTTGCATTCTGATCGTACAGGTCAATTCATGACACAGTGCAGTTACATTGAGTTAGTACAGAGTGAATTGGGTTAGTACAGAGTGCATTGAGGTAGTACAGAGTGCATTGAGGTAGTACAGAGTGCATTGGGTTAGTACAGAGTGCATTGAGGTAGTACAGAGTGCATTGAGGTAGTACAGAGTGCATTGGGTTAGTACAGAGTGCATTGAGGTAGTACAGAGTGCATTGAGGTAGTACAGAGTGCATTGGGTTAGTACAGAGTGCATTGGGTTAGTACAGAGTGCATTGAGGTAGTACAGAGTGCATTGGGTTAGTACAGAGTGCATTGAGGTAGTACAGTGCATTGAGGTAGTACAGAGTGCATTGAGGTAGTACAGAGTCCATTGGGTTAGTACAGAGTGCATTGAGGTAGTACAGAGTGCATTGGGTTAGTACAGAGTGCATTGTATTAGTACAGAGTGCATTGAGGTAGTACAGGTAAAAACAATAACAGTACAGAGTAAAGTGTCACAGCTACAGAGAAAGTGCAGTGCAATAAGGTGCAAGGTCACAACAAGGTAGATCGTGAGGTCAGAGCCCATCTCATTGTATAAGGGAACTGTTCAATAGTCTTATCACAGTGGGGTAGAAGCTGTCCTTGAGCCTGGTGGTACGTGCCCTCAGGCTCCTGTATCTTCTACCTGATGGGAGAGGAGAGAAGAGAGAATGACCCGGGTGGGTGGGGTCTGTGATTATGTCGGCTGCTTCACCAAGACAACGAAATAAAAGGGGAAATGGAAAAACGGGAGGGAGGGAGGAGATTTACCAGGATTCTGCCTGGATTGGAGAGCGTGTTTTATGAGGAAAGGTTGAGCGAGCTGGGAGGAGGAGGAGGATGAGAGGTGACTTGATATACAAGATGATCAGAGGCACAGATCGAGCGGACAGTCAGAGACTTTTTCCCAGGGCGACAACGGCCAACACGAGGGGGCATAATTTTATGGTGATTGGAGGAAGGTATAAGGGGTAAGTTTTTTTTTACACAGAGAGTGGTGGGTGTGTGGAACGCACTGCCGGCAGAGGTTGTGGGGGCAGATACATTAGGGACATTTAAGAGACTCGTAGATAGACACATGAATGATCGAGAAATGGGGGGCGATGTGGGAGGGAAGGGTTAGATAGATCTTAGAGCAGGATAAAAGGTCGGCACAACATTGTGGGCTGAAGGGCCTGTACTGTGCTGTAGTGTTCTCTGTTCTATGAATAGGACTGGGGGAGGTGAACAGGGACAGGAAGAGGCTGTCGTGGGTTGGAACACCCGTGCTTAGCAGTGTGTCTGAATAGCCTCACTCCTGGGCTGTGGACTCCAACACCGAGGAGGCGTCCATTTTCACACTTGCTGGGGAGTCCGTCCCTGTGCTCAACGCGTGACGTGCTGAGACCTGGGGATGCCCTGCCCAGGGCCACGGTGTCGTTTCTGCACCTCAGCAATTATCGGGTGCGACGGCGACCCCACGGATTGTCTACGTGGTGGTCAGCGGAGGGCAACGAATGATGCAGCCTCCAGTCCGGGTATCCTGCTGTGGGGAGAAACCTCACCGAGCTGAAGGCAGGTGGTTGGTGGTTGGGTCCGCGTGGCGGGCATAATGTACAGAAGTGCTCAGCTCCGGGGAATCGGCATGTGCACCCTGCCTCTGAGGAACGAACTGGCTGGCTGGCTGTTGGTGCCACTGCTGCCGGTGACCACTCCGGTCACGGATTTGAACTCCCATTATTGATGTAGCTGGACGTTGTTCCCCGGAGCTCGGACGGAGACGGTAAACCACACCAGCCGTCCTGCAGACGGCGCTCTGTGGCATGCCAGCTGGGTGAGACCAGACAGCTCAGTCCTGTTCCGGGAAGATTGTCTGTGCTGGCAGCGGGTCAGAATCCATGAGGAAGGGCATCGCCACCCCCGATACAAACAGACGAGGGGAGAGGGAGGATGGGAGAACTTGGTGACTCATTTCACGGTTGGATGTGGATTATAAGGTTACGTCCAAGGCCACTGCCAATCGAGAGTGGTCTGGGACCCCGGCTCCCTGCTGGACTTGGTGCCCGCCTGCCTTAGTGATCTTTTACAAAGACCACTGAACATTAGTAAGTCTCAAACTGACAACAGTCTCTCTCTCTCTCCATCTCCCTCTGTCTGTCTGTCTGTCTCTCTCCCTCTCTCTCTCTACATCTCTCTCTGTCTCTCTCTCCATCTCCATCTGTCTGTCTCTCTCTCCCCATCTCCCTGTCTCTCTCTCTCCATCTCCCACTGTCTGTCTGTCTGTCTCTCTCTCTCCATCTCCATCTGCCTGTCTCTCTCTCTCTCCATCTCCCTGTCTGTCTGTCTCTCTCCCCATCTCCCTGTCTCTCTCTCTCCATCGTCTCTCTCTCTCCATCTCCCTGTCTCTCTCTCTCCATCTCCATATCTCTCTCTCTCTCCATCTCCCTGTCTCTCTCTCTCCATCTCCGTCTCTCTCTCTCTCTCTCCATCTCCCTGTCTCTCTCTCTCCATCTCCGTCTCTCTCTCTCTCCATCTCCCTGTCTCTCTCTCTCCGTCTCCCTCTGTCTGTCTGTCTGTCTACATCTCCCTGTCTGTCTGTCTCTCTCACAGAAATTCTCTCATACAGGAGCACACAGAGGCACTCTGCCAAACACACACACACACACACACACACACACTCTCTCTCACACACACACACACACACACACACACACACACACACAAAGAAAACACTCAAAGATGGGTAGAAACAGATCCCATTACACAAACTTTCAACAAATGTACGACACACGGACTCATTCACTCATTCAGCACACACGGGCCCACTCACCCTCACACACACTCGGTCGCTCTCCCTCACAGATACACGCCCCTGACTCCACCTCACCATCTCACTCACGGGAACACATTCCAGGAAGGGGTTTCACTGGAGACCGAGGATGTCGTCCTATCTCAGATATCCCTCTGTGCAGCACTCCTTCTGATAGCACAGCGCTTCCTCAGATCCCTCTGAGGGATCTCCCGGGGTTGCAGCTTGAAGCCTCTCAGGGTCCCACTGCAGAGGCACAACCCACACCCCCAGTGTGGGGGGCCGTACTGTGAAGGGTCACGGCTGTCACGTGACGCCATGGACCACCTGGTCGAAAGCCACACCACTGTCAATCAAGGTCTGGCCCCACCCACCCATTAGCGCACACCCTTAACCATTGGCCTTTGTAAACACCTTTGGACCTGGCCCTGAGCCATTGGCTTGTTTGAATTACCTGGGCTGGCTCCACCCAGCCCTACAGCGCTATAAAGAACGCCACATGTGTGTGGTTCTCTCTCTTTTGACTGCTCCGGGAATCGTGAAACAACACCGAAGAGACCACTGGTGAGAGTGTGCACTTCCGCAAGTGTCCTAAGTAGATTCCCGGGAGCGTAGAGCTGATGCTTGCACTGAGTCAAGGGGTGGCGGGTACCGTATTGTTCCTTCCTTGATTTGTTTGTACCCAGTTTGGTGTGTGTGTGTGTGTGTGTGTGTGTGTGTGTGTGTGTGTGTGTGTGTGTGTGTGTGTGTGTGTGTGTCTCTGTGTGTGTGTGCGCGCGCCTCACCCTTGTTGCGATTCCCCCCCACGTTCGCGATCACCCGTGTGCGTGTGTGTAAGTGTGCGTCCGTTCCCGTTCATCCTGTCCCGCGTTTGTCTTTGTAAATAAACCATTTTAACTCCAAAGACTGTGTCCAGAGTCCTTGCCCCTCGAGACCTTTCGAACTTGTCTTACAACAGGGGCTTCACCACAGTGTGGGAGGGTCGGTGCTGAGGGAGCACCATGGTCAGCGTCAGTACTGAGGGAGAACTGCATTGTTGGAGGCATCACCGTGGGAGCCCTGCATGGAGGGATATAGTAACATAGAAAACCTACAGCACAATTCAGGCCCTTCGGCCCACAAAGCTGTTCCTACCTTAGAAATTACTAGGTTTACCCATAGCCCTCTATCTTTCTCAGCTCCATGTACCGATCCAACAGTCTCTTAAAAGACCCTATCGTACCCGCCTCCACCACCGTTGCCGGCAGCCCATTCCACACACTCACCACTCTCTGAGTAAAAAACTTACCCCTGACATCTCCTCTGTACCTACTCCTCAGCACCTTAAACCTGTGTCCTCTTGTGGCCACCATTTCAGCCCTGGGCAAAGCCTCTGACTATCTACCCGATCAATGCCTCTCATCACCTTATACACCTCTATCAGGTCCCCCCCTCATCCTCCGTCGCTCCAAGGAGAAAAGACTGAGTTCCCTCAAATTGCTTTCATAAGGCATGTTCCCCAATCCAGGCAGCATCCTTGTAAATCTCCTCTGCACCCTCTCTATGGCTTCCACATCCTTCCTGTAGTGAGGCGACCAGAACTGAGCACAGTACTCCAAGTGGGGTCTGACCGGGGTCCTATATAGTTGCAGCATTACCTCTCGGCTCCTAAATTCAACTGAGGGAGCGTTGGATTCTCAGAGGGATCTCACTGAGGGAGCGCTGCACTAACAGGGGGGCAGTTCTGAGGAAGGGGTGCTCTGTTGGAGGGGCAGTGCTGAGGGAATGTCCTGGTAAATACGTCCTGGTGAATGCACCGTGTCTCTGCTTTGTAATCAGCTGTGTTGCTCAGGGCTTGTTGTCAGTGGGGCTGCAGATTCACGGGGAATCAATTGGAGCCTACCTGTCCTTCGCTGCCTGGGGTCATTGACTCCTCACGTATCCCCGTAGAGGGAGTTCTTGGTGACAGACAGCGAGCGGGGTTGTTGCTGGTTTCCGGAGACTTCTCAGCGTCTCCTGCTCTCTTGTAAATTTTTTTTTAAATAGTGGAGGAAGGAGGGATGTGGTGTTAGCGCAGGAGAGCGGCGCTGAGGGAGAAGATTGCCATAATGTATTTCCTAAATAAGTATCCTCAGTGCATCTGTGCCTGCTCCCATCCCTCAGTTCTCACACTCGAGGGAAAAGACCCTTCCCCTTCCCGGGATCTTGCTCGGCTAGAGATCCCCCGACACCGTCCCACCATCAGATGCCCAACTATCCCAAGCAGCCCTCACCCGCCAACGAGCTGTCCGGCTCCTCGTCTTTCCCCGCCCGGTCAGCTCTCCGGAAACCCCTTCCCCAGTGATTGTCTCCGGAGCCCCCGTCCCATCCTCCCTCTGCTGTTCCCCTTGTAAGATGTGCAGCTTGGTGGAACCAGGTGTCCGCTCCTACCCCGAATGCACGCGTCCCAACTGGAGATGATGCCTCATGTGTCAATATTACAACAACTGGCAAATTGGATCTCCTGGCCAGACACAATTAATCATCCCATCCATCTCCACAAAGCAAACGTTTGAGCGAAATCTCTCAATGCCACAGGAATCCCATGGTCTGATTTTTCTCCAGTCATTGCATTGGAGTATTCCCTCCGTCCTGGATTTCTACAACACACGATGCACACGCTGTTGTCCCGATTTTAAGTTCCCGCTCCTGTTATAGAATATATGGAAAATAGAGGCTCTACTTTTTTTTATTCATAGTCTGCTCTGTGCTTAAGATGGCTGCTGATCTCCTTAAGATGGCCACTGGGCCTCCTCCTTCTTCAGCTCGAGCGTGGGAAACTCTCAGTGCGGGAAACGTATCGCTCATTAAAGAAATAGCCCATTCCTAGGGTGACACTTTTGATTTACTGTAGCTCATTAAACCGACGGTTAGCCCATTCCTAGGAAGACGCTGTTGATCTATTGTGGAGCTAATGGTCGTTAGGGCTAGTGCGACTGATGATTTTGGAGCAGTTCTGTAGCTGATGGTTTTCATAACTGATAAGCCGGGTGCCAGCGAGTCTCAGAACTCATAAATAATAGGGGCACATTGTGATGTTTTATAACTGTTAGCCTTGTAGCTAAAGCCTAGTATTGTTTTATAACTGATCGTTCTGTAGCCCAGTACCAGTACTCCCAATGCCCATAAATAATTGGGGCGCCCTGCGATTGAGTCAGGAAATGACTGTGGCGAAAGACAAATGGTTGTGAGTCAGGAAACAACTGTGAAAGGATGAAACTGTGAAGATAAGAGAGAACATGATGGATTGTAACAATGTAATTGAGCTAAGGAAAAAAAAGTATAAAAAAAGGCCCACGAGCTTTGCTCGGGGGGGGGGGGGGGCAGTCAGAGAGGGCAGTAGTCAGAGGGTGACTGGTAACTGACTGTCTGGCTGTCACAACTTTTCTTTGCAAATAAAAGTTTAACTTCTTGAGGAATCTTCTGCTTCTCCTGGTCATCTATTTATTGCAGGAAACCACGACTGTCCGCTGCAAAGTTACACAGTACCGCCGGGTTGATTCAACAAAACGTGTTTATGAGCAGTATACCACTAGGGAGGAGCCTCGTCAGCACTCGTTGAGAGTCCCTACCCGAGGTCTCCACAGTACAAAGGAGCAGACAGTAATTTATACAGACATTGTCACGCACACTTAAGGAATGCGGCTCCACGAGTTTCAGTCAAGCCACAGAGATCCAAAGACAGACATCGCACTTGTTGTTCAGTACAATTGATTTACAATCAAGAGATTCAAAGACAAGTATCACCCTTATTGTTTCGGACAAGCTTCCCACTCGCTGTTTAATGCACCCAGCACCTTTATTGTCTAGTATAATTGGCTTCAACCAAGTTCCGGACATAGTAATTACCACCTAGTCCTTGCTTGCTCTTGCTTGCGAGGTATTTTTTTTCCATGTACAGTCACAGTTTCTCAACCCCTTACTTCCTCAGCGCAAGGTCTGCAGAATCGTAGACAACCCCTCCTTGTCCCTCCCATGACCTATTTGTCCCGTCTGGCAAGCGGTACCGGAGCATCCGGGCCAGAACTGCTAGACTGTACAACAGCTTTTACCCCCCAAGGCTGTCGGGCTCCTGAATACCCCGGAGACAGTCTCAGACAAATGCCACGTCAAAAGCCCTGGTTTGCACAACGGCGTATAAGAACTTTGGCCGCTGCTAAATATGTTTGTACAATGAGTGCAACACACTGAGTTCTGGATTTTCTTTGTCCAACTCGGTTTTGCACAAACTTTGCACTAATTTTGTATCCTGTATATACCATTTTTTTTGTACTATATGTGCTTACAGAATTTTTTTTGTCTGCGTTTACTGTATGTCTTCTGTTCTACGTACGTCCTCTGTTGTGAGAGTCTGGGGGGAAACGACATTTTGTTCCGCCGTGTGTTTTTACAGCACATGGGTAAATGACGATGAAGTAACTTGCACTTGAACTTGAACTTCATCTAGAGGAACAAAAGTTACCAAAGTGTGTGTGTGTGTCCAGCTCAACCATCCAGTAGAACTCTGGTCGGAGTATTGTGCTCGGTTCACTATGGGAAGGATGGGGAAGCTTTCGAGAGGGTGCAGAGGAGATTTACCAGGACGCTGCCTGGATTGGAGAGCATGTCTTAGGTTGAGCGAGCTGGGGCTTTTCTCTTTGGAGAGGAGGAGGATGAGAGGTGACTTGATAGAGGTTTACAAGAGGCATAGTTCGAGTGGACAGTCAGAGACTTTTTCCCAGGGCAATGATGGCTAACACGAGAGGACATAATTTTAAGGTGATTGGAGGAAGGTATAATGGGGACGTCAGGGGTAAGTTTTTTACACAGAGAAGTGGGTGCATGGAACGCACTGCTCGCAGAGGTTGTGGGGGCAGTTACATCAGGGACAGTTAAGAGACTCTTAGACACATGAATGTTAGAGAAATGGGGGGTTATGTGGGAGGGAAGGGTTAGATAGATCTTAGAGCAGGATAAATGTTGGCACAACATTGTGGGCTGAAGGGCCTGTACTGTGCTGTAGTGCTCAATGTGAAGTGAGATGAGATGTTAAGATATCTTTATTAGTCACATGTACATCGAAACACACAGTGAAATGCATCTTTTTGCGTAGAGTGTGCTGGGGGCAGCCCACAAGTGTCGCCACGCTTCCGGCACCAACATAGCACCCCCACAACTTCCTAACCCGTACGTCTTTGGAATGTGGGAGGGAACTGGAGCACCCGGAGGAAACCCACGCAGACACGGGGAGAACGTACAAACTCCTTACAGACAGCGGTGGGAATTGAATCCGGGTCGCTGGCGCTGTAATAGCGTTACGCTAACCGCTACACTACCGTGTCTGTCCCTCCTCTCCCAGCTGATAACGATACATTAGGTCCCTTGGAGGCTCATTGTTTCTGCTTTGGAAAATCTTAATCCCTGTTTCAGAGCCTTCCTTAGCCTTGGGAAGCAGTAACGAAACTCAGGGAAACGCAACTGAACATATCTGGTTCGTTTCCTTTTTGATGATATGACCTTGATTGTCCGGGATCCTATCACGTGATTTAACACACCAGGACATTGCACCACAGCTGGGAGATTCCCCTCTCCCAGCAGCTGGAAGGTGACTGGCTCGGCGATTGGGAAGTGATTTTTCCAGTGACCAGCCACTTCCCGAAAGGGCTTCTCTGTATTAAGCTGCTTCTGCCACTTGTCTGCCTACTCTAGATCTTCATGCATCATGGGTCTTCAAGCACCTTGTCTCCCCTGCAGCAACCCCCGCCCTATCCTACTTGTGAAATCTGATCGTGTTTTAAGATGGCCTCTGGCGGGCAGCCCCTGCAGCTCTCGGATCTCCCGTGGATCGGTGTACGGAGGGCCCTCGTGCTCGACAGATTGTCCCTGCCCAATCCCCACTCCGGGTGGGGCCTCAGGGAGGTCTCCCCACTCACTCTCTGTGTCCTGCAGGGGAAGCAGATGCACGAGGCAATCCCGCTGATTGTGGCGGATCGCGTTAAAGTTCTGTATTCAGTGACTGATCTTAATGCCTCAGTGGAGATCCGCCTCCCCCTCCCCTCAGCCTCCCTTCCCTCCCTCCTCCATTCCTCCTTTGCACTGTGTATGTGTGTGTGTGTGTGTGTGTTTCTCTGTGTGTATGTGTGTGTTTCTGTGTGTGTGTGTGTGTGTGTGTGTGTTTCTGTTTCTCTGTGTGTGTGTGTCTGTGTGTGTGTTTCTGTGTGTGTGTTTCTGTGTGTGTGTGTCTGTGTGTGTGTATATATATGTGTCTGTCTGTGTCTGACTCTGTGTGTTTCTGTGTGTGTGTGTTTCTGTGTGTGTGTGTTTCTCTGTGTTTGTGTGTGTGTCTGTGTTTCTCTGTGTTTGTGTGTGTATATATATGTGTGTGTGTGTGTGTCTCTGTGTCTGTCTGTGTGTATGTGATATATATATATGTGTGTGTGTTTGTCTCTCTCTCCCCTATCTTGCAGCACCCCCACTCTCTCCATTTCTCCCTCCCGCCCTCCTCCACTCCCTCAGACAGCGCACAAAGAAAATCTCTCCTACAGCCGCGGTGAGTTTCTCAAACAAGTCGGTTTATTCAGGTCCTGTTACAGTGAACACTGGGGAGCACTTTGAGCGAGAGCTCAAACATACCCCACTGACCCAAAACACTTATATTTATAGTATTGGCAGTACAATTGTTACATGGGGATTTCACGGCTTTTCTTTGCAGGATTTGATCTTTGCAGGGGTTGTTCTAACTGCCTGACGAATGGGACCTTGTGTTCCTCCATTCTCCTGGAAATTAGGTGCACTAATTTGTGGTTTTGTCCTTATGTCATGACTCTGCTTATCTTTCAGTACAGCCCTCCTGGACTTGAGCTGTATTGCGACATCCATTTGTTTATCCTTGCCCTACCCTTGTAATCAGAACACTTCCCTGACCCAAGTCCTGCCCTGTTTCTTCTACGTGACCTTTTGACCACCTCCACTATCGGCCTATTTTCCTATCATCCTTTTCCAGTTTGTCCGGCGCCTAAGTTGACCAAATTACAAACTTTCTCAATTTTCTTATAATTCCTCTATTAATAAATGCATCTATCGCTCAAAGTGGCTGCGCAGGTTGACTCTGTGGTGAAGGCGGCATACGGTGTATTGTCCTTCAATTGTGCAATTGAGTTTCGGAGCCGAGAGGTATCGTCGCAGCTATATAGGTCCCTGGTCAGACCCCACTTGGAGTACTGTGCTCAGTTCTGGTCGCCTCGCTACAGGAAGGATGTGGAAGCCATAGAAAGGGGGCAGAGGAGATTTACAAGGATATCTGCCTGGATTGGGGAGCATGCCCTGTGAAAACAGGTTGAGGGAACTCGGCCTTTTCTCCTTGGAGAGACGGAGGATGAGGGGGGGACCTGATAGAGGTGTAAAAGGTGATGAGAGGCATTGATCGGGTGGATAGTCAGAGGCTTTTCCCCAGGGCTGAAATGGTGGCCACAAGAGGACACAGGTTTAAGGTGCTGGGGAGCAGGTACAGAGGAGATGTCAGGGGTAAGTTTTTTTACTCAGAGTGGTGAGTGTGTGGAATGGGCTGCCGGCAACGGTGGTGGAGGCGGATTCAATAGGATCTTTTAAGAGACTGTTGGATCGGTACATGGAGCCTAGTAATTTCTAAGGTGGGGAGATGTTCGGCACAGCTTTGTGGGCCGAAGAGCCTGAATTGTGCTGTAGGTTTTCTATGTTTCTAAGGTATTGAGTACAGGAGTCGAGAGGTTATGATGCATCTCTACAGAACTCTGGTTAGGCCGCATTTAGAGTATTGTGTGGAATTCTGGTCACCTCACTACAGGAAGGATGTCGGGGCTTTAGAGAGGGCACAGAGGAGGTTTACTAGGATGCTGCCTGGATTAGAGGGCATGTGCTATCAGGAGAAGCTGGACAAACTTGGGCTCTTTTCTCCGGAGCGGTGGAGGCTGAGGGGTGATCTGTTGGAGGTGGTGGTGAGAGTGGTGGATGCCTGGAACGCGTTGCCTGATAGGGTGGTGGAGGCAAACTCACTGGGGGCTTTGGATGGGCACGAACGAGAGGAAAATGGAGGGTTAGGGTCATCCAGTAGGTAGGAGGGATTAGCTATGTCGGCACAACATTGTGGGCCGAAGGGCCTGTTCTGTGCTGCACTGTTCTATCATCCTTCTTCGGGGATGAAGATGGGTGATAGGGGGCTGGGGGGAAGGCGGGGATTGGGTTTGAGGGGATTAAAATGGGATGGCCAGAGGATTGGAAGGTGACAAACAACCCACCGAAGGGGAGGGTCACTTAAAATTGGAAAACTCGGGAGTTCATTCCATTGGGATGTAGACGACCCAGGGGGATAGATTCATAGAGCAATATAGCATGGATACAGGCCTTTCGGCCCAACCAGTCCATGCCGACCACGGTGCCCACCCAGCTAGTCCTGACTTTCTGTGTTATGCCCATCTCCCTCGATACCCCGCCCCTCCATGTACCTATCCAAGTGCTTCTTAAATGATGCTGTTGTACCTGCCTCAATTCCTCTGGCAGCTTGTTCCACACACTCACCGCCCCCTGCGTGAAAGTTGCCCCTCAGGTCCCTTTTAAACCTTTCCCCTCCCACCCTAAACCAATGTCCCCTAGTTTTGGACTCCCCTACCCTGGGGGAAAGACTGTTACCGTCCGCCTTATCTCTGCCTCTCATCATTTTAAACATTTCTATAAGGTCGCCCCTCATTCTCCTACGCTCCAAGGAATAAAGACCCAGCCTGGCCAACCTCTCCCTGTAACTCAGGCCCTCTAGTCCTGGCAACATCCTTTCTGTACTCTTTCCAGTTTAACCATGTCTTTCCTACAACAGGGTGACCAACACTGTACACAGTGCTCCAAGTGCGGCCTCACCAACGACTTGTACAACTACAACGTAATGTCCCAGCTCCTGTACTCAGTGCCCTGACTGATGAAGGCCAGCGCGCTAAACAATCTTCCCCTTGTTACACATTTGCAACAGTGAAATCAAATCTTCTGGAAGAGCAAAATCTTCCAGATGCTGGACATACAAATTAAAGATACCATATAATGAGAGTACTTAGCATGTCAGGCCTCTGGAAAGGAGAAATAAGGTCAAGGTATTGGATCAATAACTAAATTAAAACATTGGGTATTGGTTTATTATTGTCACTTGTACTGAGGTAGTGTGAAAAACTTGTCTTGTAAACCGATCGTACAGGTCAATTCATTCCACAGTGTAGTTACATTGAGTCAGTACAAAGTGCATTGATGTAGTACAGGTAAAAACAATAACAGTACAGAGTAAAGTGTCACAGCTACAGAGAAAGTGCAGTGCAATATGGTGCGAGGTCACAACAAGGTAGATCGTGAGGTCAGAGACAATCTCATTGTATAAGGGAACCGTTCAATAGTCTTATCACAGTGGGGTAGTAGCTGTCCTTGAGTCTGGTGGTACATGCCCTCAGGCTCCTGTATCCTCAGGCTGAGGGGATGGTGCGAGAGGGAGGGCTTCAGGTTTATGGATAATTGGGATTTGTTCTAGGGAAGATGGGATCTGTTCCAACGGGACGGTTTACACCTGAACTGGAGGGGTACTGACATTCTTGCAGGAAGGTTTGCTAATGCTGCTCGGGGGGGGGGGGGGGGGGTTTAAACTAAATTTGCAGGGGGAGGGGATCCAGAATGAGAGAGAGGATAGCGAGATGGAGGGTAGAGGACAGGTAGGAACTACACAATTTTGGAACATTAATATGAATGGAGAGAGGAGAAATGGGTTAAAAATCCTATATCTGAATGCACGGAGTGTCAGGAATAAGGTAGGCGAGCTTGAAGCTCAGATACGAATGGGTAAGTATGATGTTGTTGGGATAACGGAGACGTGGCTGCAGGGAGATCAGACCTGGGAAATGAATTTTCAAGGGTATACATGCTATCGTAAGGACAGGAAGGTGGGCAGAGGGGGTGGGGTGGCCCTGTTGGTGAGGAATGAGATTCAATCCCTTGCAAGGGGGGACATTGAATCAGGAGAAGTAGAGTCAGTGTGGATAGAACTGAGGAACTGTAAGGGCAAAAAGACCCTAATGGGTGTTATCTACGGGCCTCCGAACGGTGGCATGGATATTGGGTGCAAGCTGAATAGTGAGTTAATGTTAGCATGTGGCGAGGGTAATGTCACAGTAGTTATGGGGCATTTCAATATGCAAGTGGACTGGGAAAATCAGGCTGGTACTGGACCCCAGGAAAGGGAGTTTATGGAGTGCCTCCGGGATGCATTCTTGGAGCAGCTGGTACGAGAGCCGACCAGGGAGAGGGCTATTCTGGATTTAGTGCTGTGTAATGAGCAGGATTTGATAAGAGAACTCGAAGTAAAGGAGCCATTGGGAGGTAGTGACCATAACAAGTTTTTATCTGCAATTGGAGAGGGAAAAGGGCAAATCAGAAGGGTCAATTTTGCAGTTGAACAAAGGAGACTATGGAGCCATGAGGGTGGAGCTGGCTAAAGTTGACTGGGCGGGCATCCTAGCAGAATTGTCAGTGGACTAGCAATGGCAGGTATTCTTGGGTATAATGCACAAGGTGCAGGATCAGTTTATTCCCCAGAGAAGGAAAGACTCAAAGAGGGGAAAGGGGCCACCGTGGCTGACAAAGGAAGTCAGAGATAGCATTGTGTTAAAAAGGAAGAAGTACGGCAGAGCCAAGCTGAGTGGGAAGATAGAAGATTGGGAAATTTTTAAGGGGCAGCAGAATTTAACTAAAAAGGTAATTCGGGAAGAAAAAATGAGGTACGAAGGCAAGCTAGCCAGGAATATTAAGGAGGATAGCAAAAGCTTTTTTAGGTATGTGAAGGGAAAGAAGTTAGTTAGGAACAATGTTGGGCCCTTGAAGACCGAATCGGGTGAAATTATTACGGGAAACAGGGAGATGGCAGTCGAATTTAATAAGTACTTTGGATCTGTCTTCACGGGGGAAGACGTAAGAAATCTCCCAGAGGTAAGGATGGACAAAAGGCAGAGGGTGACAGAGGAACTGAAGTGGATTGACATTAGGAAAGAAATGGCGATGGGTAGACTAATGGGGCTGAAGACTGACAAATCCCCAGGTCCAGATGGTCTGCATCCCAGGGTACTAAAGGAGGTGGCGCTAGAAATTGTGGATGCATTGGTGATCATTTTCCGATGTTCCTTAGATTCGGGGTCAGTTCCTGAGGATTGGAGAATGGCTAATGTTATCCCACTTTTTAAGAAAGGAGGGAGGGAGAAAACGGTGGACTATCGTCCAGTTAGCCTAACATCTGTGGTGGGGAAGATGCTAGAGTCCATTATTAAGGATGAAATAGCAGCATATTTGGATAGCAATGATAGGATTGGGTCGAGTCAACATGGATTTACCAAGGGCAAATCATGCTTGACTAATCTACTGGAGTTTTTTGAGGGTGTAACCAGGAAAATAGACGAGGGAGATTCAGTGGATGTTGTATACCTCGACTTTCAGAAGGCATTTGATAAAGTGCCGCACAGGAGATTGGTGGGTAAAATTAGGGCTCATGGAATTGGGGGGCGGGTATTAATATGGATAGAAAACTGGTTGGCGGATAGGAAACAAAGGGTAGGGGTGAGTGGATGTTTCTCAGAATGGCAGGCCGTGACTAGTGGGGTGCCACAGGGCTCGGTGCTGGAACCGCAGCTGTTTACGATCTATGTTGATGATTTAGATGAAGGCATTGTGAATAACATTAGCAAGTTTGCTGATGATACAAAGTTGGGTGGCAGTGCGACATGTGTAGAGGAAGTTAGGAGAATTCAAGGTGATTTGGATAGGTTGGGTAAGTGGGCAGATACTTGGCAGATGAAGTTTAATGCGGATAAGTGTGAGGTTATCCACTTTGGGAGCAGGAACAGGAGGGCGGATTATTATCTGAATGGTGTGGAGTTAGGTAAGGGGGAAATACAAAGGGATCTAGGATTCCTTGTTCATCAGTCACTGAAAGTGAATGAGCAAGTGCAGCAGGCGGTGATGAAGACTAATGGAATGTTGGCCTGTATTACAAGGGGAATTGAGTACAAAAGCTAAGAGATTCTTTTGCATTTGTACAGGGCCCAGGTGAGACCACTCCTGGAGTATTGTGTACAATTTTGGTCTCCAGGGTTAAGGAAGGGTATCCTGGCTATAGAGGGCGTGCAGCGTAGGTTTACAAGGTTAATTCCAGGGATGTCGGGACTGTCTTATGCTGAGAGGTTGGAGAGACTGGGATTGTACACGCTGGAATTGAGAAGATTGAGAGGGGATCTGATTGAAACATACAGGATTATTAAGGGATTGGACAAGATAAAGACAGGAAATATGTTCCAGATGTTGGGGAAGTCCAGGACCGGGGGCATGATTTAAGAATAAGGGCTAGGCCATTTAGGACAGAGGTGAGGAAAAACTTCTTCTCCCAGAGGGTTGTGAATTTGTGGAATGCACTGCCTCAGAGGGCAGTGGAGGCCAATTCTCTGGGCACTTTCAAGGAGCTAGATAGGTTTCTTATAGATAGGGGAATCAAGGGATATGGGGACAAGGCAGGAACAGGATATTGATTGTTGAGGATCAGCCGTGATCTCAAAATGGCGGTGCAGACTCGAAGGGCCGAATGGTCTACTTCTGCTCCTATTGTCTATTGTATCTTCTACCTGATGGGAGAGGAGAGAAGAGAGAATGTCCCGAGCTCCCACTTCCATGCCAATTCAATCCGCTTTCCCATTCTCACACCGACCTCACATCCTTGGATCCTTGACTACCCCCTCTCTACAGGTGAGGCCCAACACAAACTCAAGGGATGACACCTCACATGCCGCCTGGGTGGCCTACACCTCATGGCAGGAACAACCTTGGGTAACCCTTACCTTCAGAGGGTCGTTTCTCCCTCCGCCCCCCCACCCGCTCTCCCTCCGATCCAATTTTTGTCCCCTTTCTCTCGTCACGCCGTCTCCATCTTTCTCTCTTGGTGATCTTTATAGACGACCTGGATGGGGAAGTGGAGGGGTGGGTTAGTAAGTTTGCGGATGACACGAAGGTCAGGGGTGTTGTGGATAGTTTGAAGGGCTGTCAGAGCTTACAGAGGGACATAGATAGGATGCAAAGTTGGGCTGAGAAGTGGCAGATGCAGTTCAACCCAGATAAGTGTGAAGTGGTTCATTTTGGTAGGTCAAATATGTTGGCAGGATATAATCTTAATGGTAGGACTCTTGGCAGTGTGGAGGATCAGAGGGATCTTGGGGTCCGAGTCCATAGGACGCTCAAAGCGGCTGCGCAGGTTGACTCTGTGGTTAAGAAGGCGTATGGTGTATTGTCCTTCATCAACCGTGGAATTGAATTTAGGAGCTGAGAGGTATTGTTGCTGCTGTATAGATCCCTGGTCAGACCCCACTTGGAGTACTGTGCTCAGTTCTGGTCGCCTCACTACAGGAAGGATGTGGAAGCCATAGAGAGGGTGCAGAGGAGATTTACAAGGATGCTGCCTGGATTGGGGAGCATGCCTTACGAAAGCACGTTGAGGGAACTCGGCCTTTTCTCCTTGGAGAGACGGAGGATGAGGGGGGACCTGATATAAGATGATGAGAGGTATTGATCGTGTGGATAGTCAGAGGCTTTTCCCCAGGGCTGAAATGGTGGCCACAGGAGGACACAGGTTTAAGGTGCTGGGGAGTAGGTACAGAGGAGATGTCAGGGGTAAGTTTTTTACTCAGAGAGCGGTGAGTGTGTGGAATGGGCTGCCGGCAACGGTGGTGGAGGTGGATACGATAGGGTCTTTCAAGAGACTGTTGGATCGGTACATGGAGCTGAGAAAAATAGAGGGCTATGGGTAAGCCTGGTAATTTCTAAGGTAGGGACATGTTCAGCACGGCTTTGTGGGCCGAAGGGCCTGAATTGTGCTGTAGGTTTTCTATGTTTCTGTGTTCATCACCCCCTTCCCTGGTTCCATTTGCCCAGCACACACTCACTCACACTCACACTCACACTCACACTCACACACTCACACACATACACTCACACACACACACACAGTTCACCCACATGCTTCTAGCCCCTGACCCTATCTGGTTTGGTTCAATCTGCCATACACCTCTCCCCTCGTGGTTCCCATTCTCCCCTCCAACGCTCATCGGAATCCAGCACAGGTAGCCCGCGGTGATCTCCCTGCTGCCGCCTTCAGAGTCCAACCCCACCCACACCTACCCACCCACCTACCCCCTCCAAACCTACCTAGCCCCTCAACTTACCCACCCCACCGATCCCACCCCCTCCTGACCCATCCACCCCCTCCCGACCCACCCCCTCCCACGCACACCCCACCCCCATCTCCCGACCCATCCCCCCCGACCCGCCCACACGCCTCCCCGACCAACCCACCCACACTCCCTGACCCACACACCCCCCTCCCAATACACTCACCCACCCCGACCAACCCACACCCCCTCCCATCCACACCCCACCCCGGACCCAACCCGCTCCCAACACCCACCCCCTCTGACCAACCCACCCACCACCCCAAATCTACCCACCCACCCCCCAACCTACCACCCTACCACCCACCCTCCCCACCCCCAACCTACCACCCACCCTCCCCACCCCCAACCTACCCACCCACCCCTCAACCTACCCCCCACCGCCAACCTACCACTGAACCCCCAATCTACCCACCCAGCCACCCCACCCCCAACCTACCCCCACACCCCCAACCCACCCACCCACACCCCCAACTTACCCACCCACCCCCCCAACCTACCCCACACTCCCCAACCCACCCCCCAATCTACCCCTCCACCCCACCCCCACTAACCTACCCCCACCCCCCAACTTACACCCCCCACCCCCAACCTACCACCCACCCCCCTAATCTACATACCCCCCATTACCTACCCATCCCACCCTGCCAACCTACCCACCCACCCTGCCAACCTACCCCCCACCCCCCAATCTACCCACCCACCCCCCAACCTACCCCCACCCCCCAACCTACCCCCACCCCCCAATCTACCCCCCACCCCCCAATCTACCCACCCACCCCCATCTACCCCCCACCCCCCAACCTACCCCCACCCCCCCAATCTAACCCCCACCCCACCAATCTACCCCCAAAACTACCCCCCACCCCGCAATCTAACCACCCACACCCCCAACCCACCCACCCACACCCCCAACTTACCCCCCCACCCCCCCAACCTACCCCACACTCCCCAACCCACCCCCCAATCTACCCCCACCCCCCCAACCTACCCCCACACCCCCAATCTAACCCCCACCCCACCAACCCACCCACCCACACCCCCCTTACCCACCCACCTACCACCCCCAATCTACCCCCCACCCCACCAATCTACCCGCAACGCACCCCCCACCCCCCCAACCTACCACCAACCCCCCTAATCTACACCCCCCCAACTTACCCACCCATCCCACCAACCTGCTTACCCATCCACCCTGCCAACCTACCCACCACCCACCTCCCCCAATCTACCCCCCACCCCCCCACCTCGTTATTTTTCTCTGTCTGCCTGCATCTATCACTCTGGAGACACAAAGAGGCTGCAGATACTGGAACCTGGAGCAACTCACTCAGTTGCTCCAGCTCTTTGCGGATTCATCATCCATTTATCATTCACCTGCCAGGGTCTCTCTCAACTCCACCCCTCCCCGTTCCCCCGTCCTCTCCCCTGTCCCCCACCCCGTCCCCTCCCCTGCTACCCCATTTCCCTCCCCCGCCCCCCCCCCCCAGTCCCCTCCCTTACCTGTCACCTGACGCCGTGGGGTTTCGACCTGAACCATCGACAGTTCCCTTCCTCCCACCGATGCTGCGGGACCAGCAGGTTGCCTGTTGTGCTGGAATGAGCTCAGTTGTTTCTACGTAGACCAAACGATGACTCAGTGACCTAAATGGCCTCCTCCTGCTTCGTAAAGTATGATTTGATTTTAACAGTGAGACCGTGCAATTAAACGGGCTTGCTTTGTGATAATTAGAGAAAATATTGGGCATAGCCAGCAGGTCATGTAGTAGCCGTTGGGGAGGATGTTGCCAGCCTCTCCTTACGTCCCACTGCCGTCTGGCAAGCGGTACCGGAGCATCCAGGCCAGAACTACCAGACTGTACCACAGTTTTTTGTCCCCCAGGCTGTCGGGCTCCTGAATACCCTGGAGACAGTCTCAGACAAATGCCGCGTCAAAAGCCCTGGTTTGCACAACGGCGCATAAGAACTTTGGCCGCTGCTGAACATGTTTAGTGCAACACACTGAGTTCTGTATTTTTTTCATCTAACTCGGTTTTGCACTAATTTTGTATCCTGTATATACCGTCTTTTGTACTATTGGTGCTTGCACCATTTTTTTGTCTGCGTTTATTGTACGTCTTCTGTTCTATGTATGTCCTCTGTTGTGTGAGTCTGGGGGAAACGACATTTCGTTCCTCCTTACAGCATACGGGTAAATGACGGTAAAGTAACTTGAACTTGGTTCAGTCTCCTTATCCCAGACAAGGGGAACGACACTGCTCCAACTCCACGAATGGATGGACTAAATTGCACGCCAGACAGTCACGTCCGGGACAATCTCAGGAAGTGATCGAGTTTAAGAGCCGCGAGGTAATGATGCAGCTCTACAAAACTCTGGTTAGACCACGCTTAGAGGATTGTGTCCAGTTCTGGTCGCCTCATTATAGGAAGGATGTGGAGGCGTTGGAAAGGGTGCAGAGGAGATTTACCAGGATGCTGCCTGGTTTGGAGAGTATGGATTATGAGGAGACACTAAGGGAGCTCAGGCTCTAATCTTTGGAGAGGAGGAGGATGAGGGGAGACATGATAGAGGTGTACAAAATATTAAGAGGAATAGATAGAGTGGACAGCCAGCACCTCTTTCCCAGGGCACCAATGCTCAATACAAGAGGGCATGGCTTTAAAGTAATGGGTGAGAAGTTCAAGGGAGATATCAGAGGGAGGTTTTTTACCCAGAGGGAGTTTGGGGCATGGAATGCGCTGCCTGGGGGGGTGGTGGAGGCAGGTACATTGGTCAAATTCAAGAGATTGTTAGATAAGCATATGGAGGAATTTAAAATAGAGGGATATGTGGGAGGAAGGGGTTAGATAGTCTTAGGCGAGGTTTAAAGGTCGGCACAACATTGTGGGCCGAAGGGCCTGTATTGTGCTGTACTGTTCTATGATTCAATGAAGTGACCCTGGCCAAGACATTTCAGAGGACCCAAGTATTGGTGCCAATAAAATAGAATATACATGTGATGGGCTGGTGCAGACCACTGGCAGGGACCAGCTGAGCTACTGGACATTGTGTGTACTCCAGAGATAGCAAGGACGCGAGGCGCAGGGTTTAAAACAAAACTGGTTTATTTGTCACAGATCCGGAATGCCAAAACACCAACTCATATGGGTTCCTAAACTAACTGTGCAAGTGGCAAGGTTCAGTCCTGGTAGTGAGGAGCAGTCCCAGTAACTGTAGAATCCTACACCGGCAGTGGTGGGTAAATATCCAAAGTACAGCTTACTTAAAACTTTTCAATGTGAATTTGCTGGTGTTTTAGCAGCTGGGAGGACTGAGTGAATCCCTTCCCACACTCAGTGCAGGTGAATGGCCTCTCCCCGGTGTGAACGTACCGATGTTTCAGCAAGTGGGACGACTGAGTGAATCCCCTCCCGCACTCTGGGCAGGTGAAGGGCCTCTCCCCAGTGTGGACCCGCCGGTGTATCGCAAGGTTGAACGAGCGGGTGAACCCCTTCCCGCACTCGGAGCAGGTGAACGGCTTCTCCCCGGTGTGGATTCGCTGGTGATTGACCAGGTACGACGACTGGGTGAAGCCCTTGCCGCACTCGGAGCAGGTGAACGGCCTCTCGCCGGTGTGGACCCGCTGGTGAGCCAGCAGCTGGGAGGGGCAAATGAATCCCTTCTCACACACGGAACAGGTGAAGGCCCTCTCCTTCGTGTGAGACGCCTGGTGTGCCAGCAGTTGGGACGAATCCTCGAATCCCTTCCCGCACTTGGAGCAGGTGAAGGACTTCTCCCTGGTGTGGACTTGCTGGTGTCTCAGAAGGTGGGACGAGCGAGTGAACCCCTTCCCACACCTGGAGCAGGTGAAGGGCTGCTCGCTGCTGTGAACCTGCTGGTGCCTCAGGAGGTGCCAGGAACACGTGAAGCCCTTCCCGCACACCGAGCAGGTATACGGCCTCTCCCCGGTGTGGACCTGCTCGTGCCTCAGCAGGTGGGATGAACTAGTGAGCCCTTTCCCACACCTGGAGCAGGTGAAAGAGCGCTCCCTGGTATGGACCTGCCGGTGCCTCAGTAGGTGGGATGAACACGTGAACCCCTTCCCGCACGTCGAGCAGATGAACGGCCTCTCCCCAGTGTGGACCCGCTGGTGTATCCGCAGCTGCGAGGATCGAGCGAATGTCTTCCCGCATGCCAAGCAGGTGAACGGCCGCTCCCCGGTGTGAACTGGCTCATGCCTCAGCAGGTGCGAGGAACAAGCGAATTCCTTCCCACACACGGGGCAGGAGAACGGCTTCTCCCCATCGTGAACTTGCTGGTGCGTCACCGGGTCAGATGACATCGTGAGTCCCTCCTGCACTTGGACGTCCTGGTGTGTTCTCCTGGCACGGAATCAATGCTGTTCTAACAAGAGCAGAGAAACAAAACAGCACTTTATTCCAGATACAAAACAGATTATAACAACAGAAAACAGAAAAAATATTAAGAGGAATAAGAGTTCGGAATTAAGAGGATCGAGTTTAAGAGCCACGAGGTAATGATGCAGCTCTACAAAACTCTGGTTAGACCACACTTGGAGTACTGTGTCCAGTTCTGGTCGCCTCATTATAGGAAGGAGGCGTTGGAAAGGGTGCAGAGGAGATTTACCAGGATGCTGCCTGGTTTAGAGAGTATGCATTATGAGGAGAGACTAAGGGAGCTAGGGCTTTACTCTTTGGAGAGGAGGAGGATGAGAGGAGACGTGATAGAGGTGTACAAAATATTAAGAGGAATAGATAGAGTGGACAGCCAGCGCCTCTTTCCCAGGGCACCAATGCTCAATACAAGAGGGCATGGCTTTAAAGGGTGGGAAGTTCAAGGGAGATATCAGAGGAAGGTTTTTCACCCAGAGAGTGGTTGGGGCATGGAATGCGCTGCCTGCGGCGATGGTGGAGGCAGGTACATTGGTCAAATTCAAGAGATTACTAGATGACGCTCAAAGCGGCTGCGCAGGTTGACTCTGTGGTGAAGGCATACGGTGTATTGTCCTTCATCAATCGGGAAATTGAATTTAGGAGCCGAGAGGTAATGTTGCAGCTGTATAGGTCCCTGGTCAGACCCGACTTGGAGTACTGTGCTCAGTTCTGGTCGCCTCACTACAGGAAGGTTGCGGAAGCCATAGAAAGGGTGCAGAGGAGATTTACAAGGATGCTGCCTGGATTGGGGAGCATGCCTTATGAAAGCAAGTTGAGGGAACTCGGCCTTTCCTCCTTGGAGTGACAGAGGATGAGGGGGGCGACCTGATAGAGGTGTATAAGGTGATGAGAGGCATCGATCAGGTAGATAGAGGCTTTTTTCCCCAGGGCTGAAATGGTGGCCACAAGAGGACACAGGTTTAAGGTGCTGGGGAGTAGGTACAGAGATGTCAGGGGTAAGTTTTTTACTCAGAGTGGTGAGTGTGTGGAACGGGCTGCCGGCAACGGTGGTTGAGGCGGATACGATAGGGTCCTTTAAGAAACTTTTGGATAGGTACTTGGAGCTTAGAAAATTAAAGGGCTATGGGTAAGCCTAGTAATTTCTAAGGTAGGGACATGTTCAGCACAGCTTTGCGGGCCGAAGGGCCTGAATTGTGCTGTAAGTTTTCTATGTTTCTATAAGCATATGGAGGAATTTAAAATAGAGGGATATGTGGGAGAAAGGGGTTAGATAATCTTAGACGAGGTTTAAAGGTCGGCACAACATTGTGGGCTGAAGGGCCTGTATTGTGCTGTAGTGTTCTGTGTTCTAGATGCACAGTTTTCCAGTTGGGATGGGGAATAACTTCTTTTCCAACTGCTATGTTGCTTATATCTAACCATTCCTTCAAAGACTTTTGGATAATTTACAAGATTTCTCTGAAAATCTCACCACTACACTGAACACGTCGTTGGTTTCTCCTTGCTGTGGCTGGTGTGTGTCTCTGCCACACTCAGTGCTCTTGTACACTCTCACACTCAGCGTTGTGAGTCTCTCTGCCCTCCCGGTTTGTAATCTCATCTCCTCTTCCACAATACCGATGAACTGAGCGACGTTGCAGATCTGAGGTGATGTTTACCTTGACGTTCCTACACACAAATCCCCTGCTTGTTCTGCCCTACAAAACAAAACGAGTTACAAGATAGGTTCAGGACAGCAAGAAAGAATCCTAGTTCATTCTGTGAGCTTCACTCCGATCTGAACATTGGAGCTTTGATTGAACTCCAGAGACTTGAGCAGATGACACCACCGTTGTAGGCCGTATCTCAAACAGCGATGAGGCGGAGTACAGGAAGGAGATAGAGAGCTTAGTGGAATGGTGTCATGACAACAACCTTTCCCTCAATGTCAACAAAAGAGTTGGTCATTGACTTCAGTAAAGGGGGCGGTGTACATGCATCTGTCTACGTCAACGGTGCTGAGGTCGAGAGAGCTTCAAGTTCCTGGGAGTGAACATCACCAACAGCCTGTCCTGGTCCAATCACATTGACCCCATGGCCAAGAAAGCTCACCAGCGCCTCTATTTCCTCAGGAGGCTAAAGAAATTTGGTATGTCGCTTTTGACTCTCACCAACTTTTACTGATGCACCACAGAAAGCATCCTATCCGGATGCATCACGGCTTGGTATGGCAACTGCTCTGCCCAGGACCGCAAGAAACTGCAGAGAGTTGTGGACACAGCCCAGCGCATCATGGACACCAGCCTCCCCTCCTTGGACTCTGTCTTTACCTCTCGCTGCCTTGGTGAAGCAGCCAGCATAATCAAAGACCCCACCCACCCGGGTCATTCTCTCTTCTCTCCTCTCCCATCAGGCAGAAGATACAGGAGCCTGAGGGGACGTACAACCAGGCTCAAGGACAGCTACTACCCCACTGTGATAAGACTACTGAACGGTTCCCTTTTACAATGAGCTGGACTCTGACCTCACGATCTACCTTGTTGTGACCTTGCACCTTATTGCACTGCACTTTCTCTGTAGCTGTGACACTTTACTCTGTACTGTCATTGTTTTTACCTGTACTACCTCAATGCACTCTGTACTAACTCAATGTAACTGCACTGTGTAATGAATTGACCTGTACGAACAGTTTGCAAGACAGGTTTTTCACTGTACCTCGGTACAAGTGACAATAATAAACCAATACCGATACCCCAACGCAGTTGCCGAGAGACATTCACTATTGGTAAGTGGCTCCTTTTGACAAGATTCACTCAGCTCGGACCTCACAAGTGGACCCCTCACAAATTGGGATTTTATGTTCGGGGACACAAGAGTGATTTTGGAGATCGGGGGGGGGGGGGGCTTCAGCTTCACATATTGACGGGAGAAGTGCTTCTGAGGAGTGGAGAGTATAAAAAAGATGGCTTTGTGTGCAGAGTAACGAGGAGATGGCTCCGGGACCAGTGGACACCAGGTTTAAATAGTTCTGCAAAATAATCCAAGGCGGTGCCAGCGTTTTGGCGCTGCAAGATCTCCTTTGTTTTGTCTCTCTCTCTCTCTCTCTCTCTCTGTCTCCCCCTCTCTCTCCCAATGCTCTCCCGGCTACCGGATCGAACACCCGACCAGGCGGCGACGCTGTGGCCCTTCCCCCGGCAGAGACATCGCCTTTGCCCCCGCTCCAGCCTCCTCTCCCCGCACAACTGAAAACTCCATTCACCCAGCTCGACTGAAGGCTCCTCCGTTCGGAAGCCGGAACCAGCTCCTCCCGCCGCAGAACCGCACCTCCCGTCTGCATTAAAACAGGACAATCCCAGAGCAGGAGGGACAAGCGGCTGAGCACAGCGGGGCGGGCAGCAGCGGTCCCGGCAGAGGGGGAAATCGTGTCGGGCCCTGCGTCAGATTTTGCTCAAGGCCCGGGACCCAGACCGGGGGGGGGGTGGAGGGGGAGGAGAGAGGGAAGTGGGAGGGGAGAGAGGAGGAAGGGGAGGGCCAGGGGAAGGGTGAGGGGGGAAGGCGGAGGGGGGGTGAGAAGGGGGAGAGGGGAGAAAGGAGGGGAGAGAGGAGGAGGAGGAGGAGGAGGGGGGAGGAGGAGGAGGGGGGAGGAGGAGGAGGAGGAGGAGGGGGGAGGAGGAGGAGGAGGGGGAGGGGGGGGAGGAGGGGGAGGGGGGGGAGGGGGGGGAGGAGGGGGAGGGGGGGGGGAGGAGGAGGAGGAGGGGGAGGGGGGAGAGGAGGGGAGGAGGAGGAGGAGGAGGGGGAGGGGGGAGAGGAGGGGAGGAGGAGGGGGAGGAGGGGGGGGAGGAGGGGGAGGAGGGGGAGGGGGAGAGGAGGGGAGAGGAGGGGGAGGGGGAGAGGAGGGGGAGGGGGAGAGGAGGGGGAGGGGGAGGGGGAGAGGAGGGGGAGGGGGAGGGGGAGAGGAGGGGGAGGGGGAGAGGAGGGGGAGGGGGAGGGGGAGAGGAGGGGGAGGGGGAGAGGGAGGGGGAGAGGGAGGGGGAGAGGAGGGGGATGGGGAGAGGGGAGGGGGGAGGGGAGGGGGAGAGGGGAGGGGAGAGGGGAGGTGAGGGGGAGAGGGGAGGGGAGAGGGGGAGGGGAGGGGGGGGGGAGGGGGAGGGGGGGAGGGAGAGGGGGAGGGGGGGGAGGGGAGGGGGGGAGGGGAGGGGGGAGAGGGGGGGAGGGGAGGGGAGGGGAGAGGGGGGGAGGGGAGGGGGAGGGGAGAGGGGGGGAGGGGAGGGGGGGAGAGGGAGGAGGGAGGGGAGGGGGGAGGAGGGAGGGGAGGGGGGAGGGGGAGGGGGGAGTGGGTAGGAAGGGGGGAGGGGGAGTGGGAAGGGGGGAGAGGGAGGAGGGGGGAGGGGGAGAGGGAGGAGGGGGGGAGGGGGAGTGGGAAGGGGGGAGAGGGAGGAGGGAGGGAGAAGGGGGAGAGGGAGGGAGGGGAGGGGGAGGGAGGGAGGGGTGGGGAGGGAATGGGGGAGGGAGCGTGGGGGAGAGGCGGGGGTGTCTGGTGGGAGGGGAGAAAGAGCAGTGAGGGAGCCGGGACTGCTCCATGACGTCCCGTGAAGTTTCTGCAGGTCCGCACTGGATCCAAAGCCCCACCTCGGGGCCAAACACCACAGCCCGGGTGTGGATAAACCCCCCGCCCCGGCGCTCCGGTCCCACCTGCCGGCGGGAGCCGTGCGTGGGGAAGGTCCCGTCCTTGGGACCACACGCTCCGTGCAAACACAGGGAACTCCACCCGCTGTAATCCGGGGGCGGAACTGACAGCGGGGGGAGAGGCTGGTGGGGGGTGGGGGGTGGGGGGGGGGTCAGCCACTGGAATCCGCAGCAACAGACAGTCGGCTGGAGGAACTGGGCCGCCTGAGCGGCGTCTGTGGGAGGGAAGGAAGCGCCGACACCCTGCACCGGGGGTGGGGAGGCGAGGCGGCGGGTGTGAAGAGGACGGAGGGGAGAGGGGGGGAGGGGAGAGGAAGGGGGAGGGAGAGGAAGGGGGGGAGGGAGGGGATGGGGAGCAGAGGGAGGGAGGGGTGGGGAGGGGAGGGGGGTGGAGTTTGGAGACAGTGGCAGGTGGATGGTGGATGGGAGCAGACAGAGAAAAAATGAGAGACAGATGGGGGAGGTGGGGAGCGGAGGGGGAGGAGAAGGGGTAGGAGGAGGAGAGAAGGGGGAGGAGGGAGGGGAGGAGGAGGGAGAAGGAGGTGGTGGGGGGAAGAGGAGAGGAAGGAGAGGGGAGGGGGAAGAGGAAGGGGGAGAAGGAGATAAGATCAGATTTCTTTATTAGTCACATGTACATCGAAACACACAGTGAAATGCATCCTTTGCGTAGAGTGTTCTGGGGGAGCGGCTGGAGACAGAGGCTGGAAGGTGGGAAGTGCAGACACAAGATGGTCAATTGGTTTATTTACCGAGGTACAGCGAAAAACTTTGTTTTGCATTGGTCTTGGCTCACTCAACTTATCCTCATAAGACATGCTCTCCAATCCAGGTAATATCCAGATATTCTCCTCTGCACCCTCTCTAAAGCTTCCACATCCTTTCTACAATGAGGCGACCAGAACTGAACACAATACTCCAAGTGTGGTCTGACCAGAGTTCTATAGAGCTGCAACATCACCTCGCGGATCGTGAACTCAATACCCCGACTAATGAAGGCCAACACTCCATATGCCTTCTTAACACCCCTATTGACCTGCGTGGTACTTGGGAACCATTCAATAGTCTTATAACAGCGGGATAGAAGCTGTCCTTGAGCCTGGTGGTACGTGCTTTCAGGCTTTTGTATCTTCTGCCCGATGGGAGGGGGGAGAAGAGAGAATGTCCAGGTTGGGTGGGGTCTTTGATTATGTCAGCTGCTTTACCAAGGCAGCTGGAAGTGTTGACAAGAGTCCAAGGAGGGGAGGCTGGAATCCATGATGCACTGGGCTGTATCCACAACTCTCTGCAGTTTCTTGTGGTCCCGGGCAGAGCAGTTGCCATACCAAACCGTGATGCATCCAGGTAGGATGCATTCTCTGGTGCATTGATAAAAATTGGTGAGTGTCAAAGGGGACACGCCAAATTTCTTTCGCCTTCTGAGGAAGTAGAGGCACTGGTGATCTTTCTTGGCCGTGGTGTCTCCGTGGTTGGACCAGGACAGGCTATTGGTTAGGGTTAGGGTTAGGGTTAGGTTCACTCCTAGGATCATGAAGCTCTCAACCCTCTCGACCTCAGCACCATCGATGTAGACAGGTGTATGTACACCGCCCCCTTTCCTGAAATCAATGACCAGCTCTTTTGTTGACATTGAGGGAAAGGTTGTTGTCATGACACCATTCCACTAAGCTCTCTATCTCCTTCCTGTACTCCGCCTCATCGCTGTTTGAGATACGGCCTACAACGGTGCTATCATCTGCAAACTTGTAGATCGAGTTAGAGCAGAATCAGGCCACACGGCCATGAGTGTATAGGGAATCGAGTCGGGGGCTGAGGACGCAGCCTTGTGGGGCACCAGTGCTGAGAATAATCGTGCCAGAGGTATTGCTGCCTATCCTCACTGATTGCGGTCTGTTATTCAGAAAGTCTAGGATCCAGCTGCAGAGGGAGGTGTTGAGTTCCAGGTCTTGGAGTCTGATGACAAATTTGCTTGGAATTATAGCATTGAACTCTCACTACAGGACTGAACATGCCTTGTGCAGTTTAAGAACAGGTACTGCCTTAAATTCACTACAGAGGCCTGAAGCCAGATCACCGATATCACTTGTATCAGGTACGGGGGATGTTGGGGGACGGAGAATCTTGCATCAAAACCTCACTTAAGAGCTACCAGGACCAGCATCAACGTGCAAGGTTACAAACACTTCTGTCTTCAGCTTCACATCCTTGCCTGGATAACATTCGCCAACTCAAGTGAGGCACTTCGGCAGACCCTGGGGGAAATACTTTGAAGAGTACGATGCAGGGAGAAGTTAAATTGGGACCAAACGTTGTTAGCGAGCACCCATAAAACTTAGGCCAGGCACAGTGGTGTAGCGGTTAGCGTAACGCTATTACAGCACCAGTGACCCGGCTGCTGTCTGTAAGGAGTTTGTACATTCTCCCCGTGTCTGCGTGGGTTTCCTCCGGGTGCTCCGGTTTCCTCCCACATTCCAAAGACGTACGGGTTAGGAAGTTGCGGGCGTGCTACGTTGGCGCCGGAAGCGTGGCGACACTTGCGGGCTGCCCCCCCTGAACACTCTACCAAAAAAAGATGCATTTCACTGAGTCTCGATGTACGTGTGACTAATAAACTCATCTTGGAGGGAAGATGGGCAGTACAAAGAGGTGAGAGGGAGGGAGGGGGTGAGGCGGGGCTGGTAGGTGCTCGATGGAACCGAGGTGAAGTGGGAGATGAGGGGCAGATGGGGGCAGGTTGGGAAGGGTGGACGTTAGAGACAGAAGCTGGTGGGTGACAGGTGAAATCTTGCTCCTACTCTTTCCGAACACTTGGACTAATATCCCTTTCAGTGTGTTTTACCCTGGTGCCTCGTACTTTCGAGGGAAACAAAACAACACAATTTCAATCCTGGTGGAAATGGCAGTTTATTCACACGCACGCATGCGCACGCACGCACGCACGCACTCTCTCACACACACACACACACACACACACACACACACACACACACACAGAGTCAGGCATGCAATACTTAGACTGTAACTCTCCATCCCAGTCCACGGGGAGAACGCACAAACTCCTTACAGACAGCGGCTGGAATTGAACCCGGGCCGCCGGTGCTGTAATAGCGTTATGCCAACCGCTACACTACTGCGCCTGCCCGCGACACTCTCAGTCCTGATGCAGGGTCTTGACCCAACGGGGAGACCACCCCTTTGCCTGACTCGCTGAGTTCCCCCAGCGAAAGGCAAACTGCTGGAGGAACTCAGCAGGCCAGGCATCACTACACTACATCAATGACTGGACTGGTGCCGACTCCTGCAGAACTCGTCAATGTTGTCACCTTCCACCCCAAGCACAAATAGACTTGGACCATTTCCGGCACCTCTCTCCGTTTCCTGGATTCTGTCCCTGTCTCAGCAGACAAATTATCCACTGACATTCGACATAAAGCCATTGACCCCACCCCCTCCCACCCCGTATCTTGTGAGGACACCGTCCCTTTCTCTCAGTTTCTGCACAGCAAACCAACCTTTTGCGATTCATGCTCAAGAACTCCAGAGTCCCTCTGCACAACAACAGCAGGCTGCAATCTTTCACCATTTAAAGGATAATCTGATCTATTTTTCCTCCTGAAGTGGACAACGTCGCATTTACCAACAGTGTACTCCATCTGCCAGACCCTTGCCCACTCATTTAACCTATCGATATCTCTCTGCAGACTCTCCGCATCCTCTGCTACATCTATTTCTTGGTTTATTGCTTGTGCCTCTGTAACGTTATTATTTGGTGGCCTAGAGACAACTCCCACAAGTGAATTTTTCCCCTTTACTATTCCTAAGGGCAGGCGTAGCGGTTAGCGCGATGCTATTACAGCGCCAGCGACCTGGGTTCAATTCCGGCCGCTGTCTGTAAGGAGTTTGTAGGTTCTTCCCGTGTCTGCGTGGGTTTCCTCCAGGTGCTCCGGTTTCCTCCCACATTCCAAAGACGTACAGGTTAGGAAGTTGTGGGCAATGCTATGTTGGCACCAGAAGTGTGGTGACACTTGCGGGCTGCCCCCCAGGACACTCTATGCAAAAAGGTGCATTTCACTGTGTGTTTTGATGTACATGTGACTAATAAAGAAATCTTGTCTTGTCCCCACGGTGTCTATCCTCAAGGTGAGGCCTTCAGGGCACCTGAGACGGCGGCCTTTTTCAGGAAACAGTGCTTCCCCTGTGCTGTGGGTGACGGAGACCTCACACACTCCAATTTCCCCACTTCCGCCCTCATCCCCTTTCTCCCCAACACCAACTCCCACCCCCCCCCCCCCCGCCCCACCCTCCCGAGTCCCCTTTTGTTCCCCTCCCACAACTGGTTCCATTTACCCACCTTGTTCTCAGATTCCAGCATCGTTGAGACCCCTGCACCTTATTGTCTGCCTGCACTGCACTTACCTTGTAACTGGAGAACCATATTCTGTGTTCTGTTACTGCTTTTCCCTTGTACTACCTCAATGCGGTGAAATGATCTGTATGGATGTCACGGCTTGGTACGGCAACTGCTCTGCCCAGGACCGCAAGAAACTGCAGAGAGTTGTGGACACAGCCCAGCGCATCAAGGACACCAGCCTCCCCTCCTTGGACTCCTCTCGCTGCCTTGGTGAAGCAGCCGGCATAATCAAAGACCCCACCCACCCGGGTCATTCTCCCTTCTCTCCCATCAGGCAGAAGATACAGGAGCCTGAGGGCACGTACCACCAGGCTCAAGGACAGCTTCTATCCCACGGTGATAAGACTATTGAACGGTTCCCTTATACGATGAGATGGACCCTGACCTCATGATCTACCTTGTTGTGACCTTGCACCTTATTGCACTGCACTTTCTCTGCAGCTGTGACACTTTACTCTGTACTGTTATTGTTTTTACCTGTACTACATCAATACACTCTGTACTAACTCAATGTAACTGCACTGTGTAATGAATTGACCTGTACGATCGGTATGCAAGGAAAGTTTTTCACTGTACCTCGGTACAAGTGACAATAATAAACCAAGACCAATGCAAAACGAAGTTTTTCACTGTGCCTCGGTAAATAAACCAATTGACCATCTTGTGTCTGCACTTCCCACCTTCCAGCCTCTGGCTCCACCTGCTCCTCTGTTTTTGTGTCTCTCCCCTTATTGGTCTTGGTTTATTATTGTCACTTGTACCGAGGTCCAGTGAAAAACGTGTCTTGCACACCGATCGTACAGGTCAATTCATTACACAGTGCAGTTACATTGCGTTACACTCCTCCTCCCCCCTCTCCTCCCCCCTCTGCAGTCTGGGTAGTGCAGCGGTTAGTGTAACGCTATTACAGCACCAGCGACCCTGGTTCAATTCCCGCCGCTGTCTGTAAGGAGTTTGTATGTTCTCCCCGGGTCTGCGTGGGTTTCCTCTGACATTCCAGAGACGTACAGGTTAGGAAGTTGTGGGCGTGATATGTTGGCACCGGAAGCGTGGCGACTCTTGTGGGCTGCCCCCAGAACACTCTACGCAAAAGATGCGTTTTACTGTGTGTTTCCATGTACATGTGACCAATAAAGATATCTTAACATGGAGCTCGTGCTAGATGGTGGGAAAGGGCTGACTGGCCTCACTTTTGACCCATTCTGAATCCAACTAACCACACGTTTCTGCAACTAATCACCACGCTGCAGGGTGTCGCTAAACTGGGAGCCGGTGCGTATTCCTGCCGTGCACATCCACAGGTGGAGGATCGCTCAACAGCAAAAGTCCTGCAGGAAACTAGGGGGGAAGCTCTTCACCCACAGAGTCCAACAACGTGGAACGTGTCACCACACGGAGAGACAGGAACGCATTGAATGGGAAGCCGAAGGAGCACAGAGCTCGTGGAGCTGCTGCCTCACATTCCAACATCCTGGGTTGACCAGGTTCAATCCCGACCTTGGGTGTTGACTGTGTGGAGTTTGCACCTTCTCCCTGTGACTGTGTGGGTTTCCTCCCACATCCCGAGAGGTGTGGGCTGAAAGGTTATTAAAGTCCTGTAAATTATCCCTAATGTGTGGGTGATTAGTAGAATCTGCTGGTGGTGGGGGTGAAGCAGGGTGTGGTCAATGCAAATGTGGGCAGAATTTTAAAAATGTATTAATGTAGGATCAGAGTAAATGACTGGTTGATAATCAGTGCAGACTCAGTGAGTCAAAGGGCCCATTTCTGTGCTGCATCTCTCTATAAGCAGGGTGGCGCTGGAGCGTGGCGACGAGTTGCAAGCTGCTCTCTGCAGAGCCACTCATTCCCCTCACTATAATTGTTTCACACTTTGAAATTTAAACTCTATGTCACTAACTATTACTAATAATGTTCTTTTAAATCTTCTTACAGGGTTGGCGATCTTCCGACCTCCAGGAACGACTACGAAGCGGACCCGACTCCCGGACCCAGAGGGAAACGACCAGCGCAGCCTCGGATGCGCTACGTCCACGTGGAAGCCTCCGCAGGGCAAGGAGACGTCCCCACGGAGACCCCCTCGCCGAGACCCGACTCCCGGACCCCACCGGAGCACCAGACGCCGAACCTGGCTCCTGGACCCCAACGGAGCTCCCGATGCCGAGAACCGACCTGTGGAGGACGAGTCACAAGGCCCGACCCGATGCGAGGCCCGACCAGCCGGGGCACAACATCAGGACCCCTCCAGATCGGAAGCCCGAACCTACGGAGCACCCAGGGCCGAGTCGCGTTGCCGACGCACCTGAGATGACCCCACTTACCTGCTGAGGCAGCTCACACCTCTCCAGGAGGCTTAAACCTGTGGAAGCAACAACTTACCTCACAAGACAGGAGAATCCACTCCAGGTCTTCCAAGGCTGCTCACTGGCAGTCACTCATAATCAGAGACCCCACCCACCCGGGACATTCTCTCTTCTCTCGTCTTCCATCGGGTAGAAGATACAGGAGCCTGAGGGCGCGTACCACCAGGCTCAAGGACAGCTGATACCCCGCAATTATAAGACTATTGAACGGTTCCCTTATACAATGAGGTGGACTCTGACCTCACGATCTACCTTGTTGTGACCTTGCACCTCATTGCATTGCACTTTCTCTGTTGCTGTGACACTTTAGTCTGTACTGTTATTGTTTTTACCTGTAATACATCAATACACTCTGTACTAACCCAATGTAATGACACTGTGTAATGAATTGACCTGTACGATCAGAATGCAAGACAAGTTTTTCACTGCACCTCGGTATAAGTGACAATAAGAAACCAATACTACTTTGAGTATTCACACTCGGTGAGATGGGAGGAGGCTGGTGTGGAGCAGAAACACTGGAAGGCACCAGATGGGCTGAATGGCCTCTCTTTCTGCTGTTCATTGTGTGCATTGCAGAGACAGGAAGGGCCTTAAATAAAGTGTTTCAAACAGAACTGCTTTATTTTAAAATCACAGATACAGAACATTGAACTCTAGCTTAGTTAAAGAGATTACAAAAGAAAATCAAATGTGCCCAATGACCAGGGTTCAATCCTGGGCGAGATCAGCAGCATCGACAGAATCCGACCCCCGTGAACACCTGAAACTCTTGTGAATTTGTGCTAGATTTCAGTAGCAGTGATGGGTGTATATTGAGCATACAACATGTTTAATCTTGCTCCGCAGTGTGAATTCGCTGGTGTTTCAGAAGATCAGATGACCAAGGGCATCACTACACGCACTCAGAGCAAGCAAACAGCATCTCCACAGTGTGAACTTCCTGGTGCATCACCAGACTGGATGACGTAGTGTATCCCTTCCCACATGTAGGGCAGGCAAAGGGCCTCTCCCCAGTGTGAACTTGCTGGTGTGTCAGCAGCTCAGATGACTGAGTGAATCCCTTCCCTCACTCAGGGCAGTTGAATGACCTCTCCCCGGTGTGAACTCTCTGGTGTCTCAGCAAATGAGACGACCGAGTGTATCCCTTCCCGCACTCGGAGCAGGTGTACGGCCTCTCCCCGGTGTGAACCCGCTGGTGTCTCAGCAGCTCAGACGACCCAGTGAATCCCTTCCCGCACTCAGCACAGGTGTACGGCTTCTCCCCAGTGTGAATTCGCTGGTGTGTCATCAGGCTGGATAACTGAGTGAATCCCTTCCCGCACTCGGAACAGATAAACGGCCTCTCCCTGGTGTGAACTCTCTGGTGTGTCAGCAAATGGCATGAATGAGTGAATCCTTTCCCGCACTCGGAGCAGATGAACGGCCTCTCCCCGGTGTGAACCCGCTGGTGTGTGAGCAAATAGGATGAATGAGTGAATCCCTTCCCGCACTCAGAGCAGATGAATGGTCTCTCCCCGGTGTGAACTCTCCGGTGTGTCAGCAAATGGGATGACTGAGTGAATTCCTTCCCGCACTCAGAGCAGGTGTACGGCCTCTCCCCGGTGTGAACCCGCTGGTGTGTCAGCATCACAGATGAATGAGTGAATCCCTTCCCACACTCAGGGCAGATGAACGGCCTCTCCCCGGTGTGACCTCTCTGGTGTGTGAGCAAAGTGGACAAGTGAGTGAATCCCTTCCCACACTCGGAGCAGGTGTACGGCTTCTCCCCAGTGTGAACTCGCTGGTGCGTTGTCAGGGCAGATAAGTGAGCGAATCCTTTCCCACATGTTGAGCAGGAGAATGGCCTCTCCCCAGTGTGAACTCGCTGGTGATTCATCAAGTTGTTTGACTGACTGAATCCCTTCCCGCACGTTGAGCAGATGAACGGCCTCTCCCCCGTGTGAACTCTCCGGTGTGTCAGCAAATGGGATGACTGAGCAAAGCCCTTCCCACACTCGGAGCAGGTGTATGGCTTCTCCCCGGTGTGAACTCTCTGGTGCGTCAGCAAATTGGATGACTGAGTGAATCCCTTCCCACATTCGGAGCAGGTGTATGGCTTCTCCCCGTTGTGAAGCTGCTGATGTGTTATCAGGCTGGAAAACTGAATGAATCCTTTCCCACATGTTGAGCAGGAGAACGGGCTCTCCCCAGTGTGAACTCGCTGGTGTTCCTGCAAGTGGGATGACTGAGCAAAGCCCTTCCCACACTCCGAGCAGGAGAATGGACTTTCCCTGGAGTGAACTCGCTGGTGCGTCATCAGGCTGGATACTGAGCCAATCCCTTACCACACGTTGAGAAGGAGAATGGCCGCTCCCCAGTGTGAACTTGCTGGTGTGTCAGCAGGTGGGTTCACTGAAGGAAGCCCTTCCCTCACTCAGTGCAGATACACGGCCTCTTCTCTGGGAATTTGTTGGTGCATCAGTAACTGGAATGACTAAGTGACTCCCTTCCCACACTCAGAGCAGATGAACGGCCTCTCCCCAGTGTGAATTTGCTGATGTTGTGTTTGAGATTCCCATAAACAAATCCTCTGCTTGTTGTATCCTGTAAAAGAAATTTACAAAAGTCATCAATAGGTACAGGACAGTATTTCAGCTGAGATTTTAGTCTCTGTAGCGAGCTGTTATAATAATGACAAACACAAGCTTGAGGAACAACGTCATCTTCCATCTGGGAACATTGCAGCATCCAGACTGGCATCAAACTCTCTGGTTGTCTTTCCATCTATAATCAGAATGGGCCATTTCTGCCACTTCCCTTTGTTCTACCCGTTGCCTCCCTCACCTACTCTGCCACTGAAATTCAATGTGTTTTCTGTCTTTCACTGTTAAAAGGGGCATCAAACCCAAAACATTCCCTCTCTCTGCAGATGGAGGCACAAGAGACTGCAGATGCTGGAAATCTGAAGCAATACATAAGGGAGCTGGAGGAACTGAAAGTGGGTCAGGCAGCATCTATGGAGGGAAATGGACGGTCAATGCTTTGGGTCTTGGTGTTGGACGTGGTGATTGTATTGGTGTTGGTTTATTATTGTCACTTGTACTGAGGTACAGTGAAAAATGTGTCTTGCATACCGATGGTACAGGTCAATTCATTACACAGTGAAGTTCCATTGAGTTAGTACAGAGTGCATTGAGGTAGTGCAGGTAAAAACAATAACAGTACAGAGTAAAGTGTCACAGCTACAGAGAAAGTGCAGTGCAGGTAGACAATAAACCGCAAGGTACCTTGGTGAAGCAGCCAGCATAATCAAAGACCCCACCCACCTGGGTCATTCTCTCTTCTCCCCTCTTCCATCGGGCAGAAGATACAGGAGCCTGAGGGCACGTACCACCAGGTTCAGGGACAGCTACTACCCCACTGTGATAAGACTATTGAACGGTTCCCTTATACAATGAGATGGATTCTGACCTCACGATCTACCTTGTTGTGACCTTGCACCTTATTGCACTGCACTTTCTCTGTAGCTGTGAAACTTTACTCTGCACTGTTATTGTTTTTACCTGTACTACCTCAATGCACTCTGTACTGACTCAATGTAACTGCACTGTGTAATGAATTGACCTGTTTGAACAATATGCAAGACAAGTTTTTCACTGTACCTCGGTACAAGTGACAATAATAAACCAATACCAATACCAAGCCGAATGCCGCAGCGCAGTGCCGAGAGACATTCACTGTTTGTAAGTGGCTCCTTTTACCAAGATTCACTCAGCTCGGACCTCACAAGCGGACGCAGAGTTGGGAATTTATTTTCGCGGACACATACGAGTGATTCCGGAGATCGGGGGCGGGTTCAGCTTCACATATTGACGGGAGAAGTGCTTCTGAGGAGTGGAGCGGATAAAAAAGATGGTTTTGTGTGCAGAGTAACGAGGAGATGGCTCCGGGACCAGTGGACACCAGGTTTAAATATTTTTGCAAAATAATCCAAGGCGGTGCCAGCGTTTTGGCGCTGCAAGATCTCCTTCGTTTTGTCTCTCTCTCTGTCTCTCTCTGTCTCCCCCTCTCTCTCCCAATGCTCTCCCGGCTGCCGGATCGAACACCCGACCGGGCGGCGACGCTGTGGCCCTTCCCCCGGCAGAGACATCGCCTTTGCCCCCGCTGCAGCCTCCTCTCCCCGCACAACTGAAAACTCCATTCACCCAGCTCGACTGAAGGCTCCTCCGTTCGGAAGCCGGAACCAGCTCCTCCCGCCGCAGAACCGCACCTCCCGTCTGCATTAAAACAGGACAATCCCAGAGCAGGAGGGACAAGCGGCTGAGCACAGCGGGGCGGGCAGCAGCGGTCCCGGCAGAGGGGGAAATCGTGTCGGGCTCTGCGTCAGATTTTGCTCACGGCCCGGGACCCAGATCTGGAGGGGAGGGGGAGCAGTGGGAGGGCGGAGGGGAGAAGGAAAGGGGATCATAGTGGGAGGAGGGGAGGAGTAGGAGGGTAGGAGAGGGAGAGGAGGCAGAGGGAAGGAGGGAGGGCTGAGGTGAGGGGAGAGGAGAAAGAGGAGTGAGAGAGCCGGGACTGCCCCAACATGACGTCCCGTGAAGTTTCTGCAGGTCCGCACTGGATCCAAAGCCCCACCTCGGGGTCAAACACCACAGCCCGGGTGTGGATAAACCCCCCGCCCCGGCGCCCCGGTCCTACCTGCCGCCGGGAGCCGTGCGTGGGGAAGGCCCCGTCCTTGGGACCACACGCTCCGTGCAAACACAGGGAACTCCACCCGCTGTAATCCGGGGGCGGAACAGACCGCGGGGGCAGAGGCTGAGGGGAGAGGCTGGGGGTGGGGGGAGAGGCTGGGGGTGGGTAGGGGGGCGGGGGAAGAGGCTGGGCGTGGGGGAGGGTTGAGGGGAGACACTGGGGGTGGGGGAGACGGCGGGGGGAGATGCTGGGGTGAGGGGAGACACGACGGGGTGGGGGGGGGGTGGTCAGCTACTGGAATCCGCAGCAACAAACAGTCGGCTGGAGGAACTGGGCCGCCTGAGCGGCGTCTGTGGGAGGGAAGGAAGCGCCGACACCCTGCACCGGGAGTGGGGAGGGGAGGCGGCGGGTGTGAAGAGGACGGAGGAGGAAGGAGGAGCCCGGGGTGATTGGTGGACGGAGAAAGGTGAGAAGATGACTGGCAGGTTGCGCCAGGTAGGGGAGGGGGGAGGTAGGGGAGGGGGTAGGGGAGGGGGAGGAGGGAGGGGAGGGGGGAATTTTAACTATGTATTAATGTAGGATCAGAGTAAATGACTGATAATCAGTGCAGACTCAGCGAGTCAAAGGGCCCATTTCTGTGCTGCATCTGAATATTCACACTGGGTGAGATGGGAGGAGGCTGGTGTGGAGCAGAAACACTGGAAGGCACCAGATGGGCTGAATGGCCTCTCTGTCTGCTGTTCATTGTGTGCATTGCAGAGACAGGAAGGGCCTTAGATAAAGTGTTTCAAACAGAACTGCTTTATTTTAATCAGAGATCCAGAACATTGAACTCTAACTCAGTTAAAGAGATTACAAAAGAAAAATCAACTGCACCCAATGACCAGGGTTCAATCCTGGGCGAGATCAGCAGCGTCGACAGAAACCGACCCCCGTGAACACCTGCAACACTTGTGAATTTGCACTAGATTTCAGTAGCAGTGACGGTTGTATATTGAGCATACAGCATGTTTAATCTTTCTCCGCAGTGTGAATTCGCTGGTGCGTGATCAGGTTGGATAACTGATTGAATTCCTTCCCACACTCAGAGCAGGTGAACGGCCTCTCCCCGGTGTGAACTCACTGGTGCCTCACCAGAATGGATGACGTAGTGTATCCCTTCCCACATGTAGGGCAGGCAAAGGGCCTCTCTCTGGTGTGAATTCGTTTGTGTGTCTTCAAGTAGGATGGCTGACAGAATCCCCTCCCGCACGTCAAGCAGACGAACGACCTCTCCCCGTGTGAACTCGCTGGTGTGTCAGCAGGTTAGATAAGTCAGTGAATCCCTTCCTGCACTCGGAGCAGGTGTACGGCTTCTCCCCGGTGTGAACTCACTGGTGTATCTTCAGTCTGCATAACTGAGTGAATCCTTTCCCACATGTTGAGCAGGAGAATGGCCTCTCCCCAGTGTGAACTCGCTGGTGCCTCCGTAACATGGTTGAATGTGCAAAGCCCTTCCCACACTCTGAGCAGGAGAATGGCCTTTCCCTGGCATGAACTCGCTGGTGTGTCATCAGGCTGGTTAACTGAGCCGATCCCTTAGCACACGTTGAGTAGGAGAACAGCCGCTTCCTGGTATGAACAGGCAGGTGTATCAGAAGGTGCGATGACTGAATTTGAATTTGTTGTTGCATCAGCAACTGGAATGACCGAGTGAATCCCTTCCCACATTCAGAGCAGGTGAACAGCCTCTCCCCAGTGTGAATTTGCTGATGTTGTGTTTGAGATTCCCATAAACAAATCCTCTGCTTGTTGAGATTTTACTCTCTGTAGTGAGCTGTTATAATAATGACAAACACAAGCTTGAGGAACAACGTCATCTTCCATCTGGGAACATTGCAGCATCCAGACTGGCATCAAAATCTCTGGTTGTCTTTCCATCTATAATCAGAATGGGCCATTTCTGCCACTTCCCTTTGTTCTACCCGTTGCCTCCCTCACCTACTCTGCCACTGAAATTCAATGTGTTTTCTGTCTTTCACTGTGAAAAGGGGTATCAAACCCAAAACATTCCCTCTTTCTGCAGATGGAGACACAAGAGACTGCAGATGCTGGAAATCTGAAGCAATACATAAGGGAGTTGGAGGAACTGAAAGTGGGTCAGGCAGCATCTATGGAGGGAAATGGACAGTCAACGTTTTGGGTCTCGGTGGTGTTGGACTTGGCGACTGTATTGGTGTTGGTTTGTTGTTGTCACTTGTACCGAGGTACAGTGAAAAACGTGTCTTGCATACCGCTCGTACAGGTCAATTCATTACACAGTGCAGTTACATTGAGTTAGTACAGAGTGCATTGAGGTAGTACAGGTAAAAACAATGACAGTCCAGAGAAAAGTGTCACAGCTACAGAGAAAGCGCAGTTCAGGAAGACAATAAGGTGCAAGGTCACAACAAGGTAGATCGTGAGGTCAGAGTCCATCTCATCGTATAAGGGAACCGTTCAATAGTCTTATCACCGTGGGATAGAAGCTGTCCTTGAGCCTGGTGGTACATGTCCTCAGGATCATTCAATGTGAAGGGTAGATGATTGGACTCACTTGTTGGAGATTGTCATTGTGTGGCAGTGTCGTGGTCCAAATGTTATTTGCCACTTAATATTCCAGAATAGAAGTGTGAGATACCATTCTCTATCCAGACAGAATAGAACATGTTCTCAGTACCAGGAGCTGAGGACATTGAACGTAGTTGAGTTGTAAAATAACCATAAGTGGCGAGGATTTTTGTTTCTTCAACACAGTGTTAACTGACACAAATTAGCCACATGGGGAAATTACTTTGACAATGCATGTTCTTTTTATTCACTGGGAGTTGAACATAGTCCCCTTTTTGACCTCAGTCCCAACTGTAGTTTTTACCTTGAATGATTTGGACATCAGCAGTGTCTGGAGACCGGTCCCAATCTCACCTTGGGCCGGGCCGGCAGAGAAAGCAGCAAAATCAAAAAATCTGCAGATGCTGGAAATCTGAAATAAAAATCAAAAATGCTGGACACGGATCAGACAGCATCTGTGGGAAAAGAAACAAATAATGTTTCAGGTTGGAAACCCTCTGTCAGAACAGAGAAAGTGAGAAAACAAGTTTTAAATTGCAGAAAAGATGGGGAAGGGATAAATATTAACTCTATTTCTCTCTCCACAGATGCTGCCTGACCTGCTGAATTTTCCAGCAGTTTCTGGTTTTACTTCAGATTCTGGCATCCGCAATTTCTCTTTAAAAATAGGGAAATGAGAACGTTTCCGATTGAGAATGCCTCAGCAACCCTGGCCTCACCTGTAGTTTACAAACCTGTCAGTGAGCGAGATGAATGGCAGGTAGAGAGAGAGAAATCAAACACAAAGAAATATTTCATTAACTGTGAAACACATGCTGCAGCTGTTGCTGGAACCACAGGTCTTGGCAACAGTTCTGGCCCCATTTCACAGCGTGAACATTGCCTTGTCTCCAACTGCCTTTGGTAATCTATTAACCAGAAAAGGTCAATAAAACAGAGCGAGGCTGGGGTTGCCTCAGTGAAGCCAATCAGAGATGCTCCTTTTTCCCTCAGATCTAACCCTCCCTCCCCCCCATCTATTCCTCCCTCCCAATCACCCCATCTACCCCTCCCTCCCCCGATCTATCCCTCCCTCGCACTCCCCATCTCTCCCAGCCCAACCCCAATCTATCCCTCCCTCTCCCCTCCATTCCTCCCTCTCCCCTCCATTCCTCCCTCCCAACCATCTATTCCTCCCTCCCCACTCCCCATCCCTCTCCCCATCCCCTCCATGTATCCCTCCCCATCTCTCCCTCCTCCCCCACATCTATCCCTCACCCACCCGCACACACCGTTTACCCCTCCCCAACCCCCATCTACCCCTCCCCGACACTCCCCATCCATCCCTCCCTCCCCCCACCCAAACCTCTCTGCAAGTTGCTTTTGCTCTCTCCCAGGTCTAACGGAAGGGTCTCGGACTTGAAAAGTTCCCTGTTTCTCTTTCCACAGACGCTGCCCTCACCTGCTGAGGGCTTCCCGCACTCACTGGGTTTGCTTTGATTTCAAGCAGGAAAGTGCCCGGGTCCCCCGTGTGGAGCGGGAGGGGGAAGGGGAGAGAAAGGCCGGGACTGCTCAGTGTGGCCGCCCGCAGTGATCCTGCAGCCCGCACGGATTCTCACCCCAACCGAGGGCCGGACCCCGGACTCGATCAAACTTCCGGGTCCAAGGAGGCGCGCAAATGACGTCACCTCCATTGCGCGCCTGCGCTGTGGGCTCGCTCACTGCAGCCAGAGCGCTTTCTCGGCCGCGGTGGCTCTTGGGTAAATTCGGCTGCCATGCGAACCAACCTGAACAGCGCCTTTAAATAGCTTCGTTCTCCACCGCAAATCATTCTGCCGACAATAACTGTGTGATGAAGGAAACACTGTTGTCAGTCTATGCACGGAAAGCTCCAGAGATCTATCCTCTGATTTACAAACGATGTCCCTGAGTTATCTCATCAGGAGACACAACATCAGGCAACCTACTCAGACCAGACAAAGCAGAAAATGTCAGGAATCAGCCAGGGTTCCTGCTCCCCGTCACCTCCCAGTGACCCCTGGGTTAGAAAGAGAGGGGGAATCAGCCAGGGTTCCTGCTTTTTTTTTACAAAATAAACTTTATTCTTAATAAAAGACAAACTATATACAATTACAAAACAGTGCAAACCTTTACATTCTTGTACAAATCATTCATTAGTGTTACCTTTTTATATAGAAAAACAGCACCGATGCCACACGTGTGGCTCCCTGGAAGCTACCCGGTCCCGTATTTACAATATTTAGGGGCTTTCTCCATGTCCCATCCCCTCCCTCTCCAGTGGCAGAAGAACCCTAAACTGTAGTCCTTCCCCACCGAGCCTTTGTGTTGACTGTGCCCAGCTTCAGTGCGTCCCTCAGCACGACCACCTGCAGCCTGGAATGTGGCAGCCGGCAGCATTCCCCTACGGACATCTCACAATGCTGGAAGACCAACCAGTTTTGGGCAGATCAAAGGGCTTCTTTCACCGAGTTGATGACCTTCCAGCAGCAGTTGATGTCCGTCTGTGTGTGTGTCCCCGGGAACAGCCCGTAGATCAGAGAATCCTCTGTTACGCTGCTGCTGGGGATGAACCGTGACAAGGACCCTTGCATCTTTCGCCACACCCTCCTCGCAAACCTACAGCCCACAAAGAGGTGGGCGACCGTCTCGTCCCCAGCACAGTCCTCCCGGGGGCAACGCGCGCTGGGAGTGAGGTTCCAACCATACAGGAAGGATATGACGGGGAGGGCCCCTCTCACCAGCAGCCAAGCGAGGTCTTGGTGCTTGTTGGTGAGTTCTGGTGATGAGACATTCTGCTAGATGGTCTGGACAGTCTGCTCAGGGAACCACCCCACAGTATCCATTGAGTCCTTCTCCTGCAGTGTCTGCAGGATGTTCCGTGCTGACCACTGCCTGATGGACTCATGGTCAAAGGTATTGGTCTGGAAGAACTTTTCCAGGAAGGACAGGTAGCACGGCAGCGTCCAGCTGACTGGGACGCCGTGTGGCCATGGGGCCAGGCCCACCCTTCGCAACAGCAGGGACAGGTAGAACCTCGGTGCGTAGTGACACTTGGTGCCCACATACTTGGGTTCCACACACAGCCTGATGCAGCCACAGACGAAGCTGGTCATCAGGAGGAGGGTGACATTGTGGACACCTTCACCCCCATTGTCCAGGGACTTGTGCATGGTGGCCCGTTGGACCCGCTCCATCTCGGATCCCCAGATGAACCGGAAGACGGCGCGGGTGATTCCCAAGCCAGAGCAGCGAGGAACAGGCCACACCCGCGCCAAGTACAGCAGCCCTGAGAGCGCCTCACACCTGATGACCAAGTTCTTCCCAGTTATCGATAGGGAGCGCCGTTCTCACAGTCCCAGTTTCTGCTTTACCTTCCCAATCCACTCCCGCCAATGTCTGTTGCACGCCCCGGCCCCTCCGAACCAGATCCTCTGCACCTTCAGGTAGTCAGGCCTGACGGTGAAGGGGACGTTGGATCGGTCGGGCCAGTTGCCGAAGAGCATGGCCCCGCTCTTCGCGTGATTGACTCCCCGTCACTGCCCAGTGATCCCTGGGTGAGAGAGAGAGGGGGAATCAGCCAGGGTTCCTGCTCCCCATCCCAGCTGTGCAGAAAACCCCACCTCCAGCTGTGTCTCACCAGAGGAACTAATTTGCCTGTGTTTGGGACAACAAAGAGCCGCTATCACAATGATGCAAATACACGGCACACACACAGGTCGCATTCACCCACAGAGCAGACGGGTGAATTATTCTGAGACAACTCACCAAGTTGTTTGTGCGGGAATCCATTGAAAACCAACCTGCTCGCTCCGACCCCCGCTGAATGGACAGTGTTAAGTAGCAAGAGCTCCTGCTGGTTCCACCCCACCCTCCTCTCTGACCCCAGGGTCACTGGGCAGTGACGGGGAGCAGGAACCCTGGCTGATTCCCCCTCTCTCTCCAACACAGTGCTCCTTGAGGCAGGAACCCTCTCTCACCCACGGGTCACTGTGAGTGATTGGGAGCAGGAATTTGTGCTTGGCTCGTTCTGAGCCAGATCCCAGAGGGATTGCCCACAGATCGAGGGCCCAGACACGATGGATGCAGACACGGACTCTGTATCTGGGTACAGAACGGGCACCTGATGTGTCTCCTTGCACTCGATGTGACGTTTTCAACTCCGCTGTTGATACCAGATTCTGCGGAAGCTGTTGGTGAGACCGGACCGGGATCATGTGTGACGCTCCGGTTGCCATTCTGCGGGAAGGATGTCATGTGCAGGGACACGGTTCACGGGGATGTCGCCGGGACCGGAGGGCTTGAGTACAAGGAGAGCCTGGGCAGGCTGGGTCTGTTTCCCCGGAGCGAAGGAGGCCGAGGAGGGACCTTATAGAGGTTTATAAAACCACAAGGGGCGTAAATAAGGTGGGCGGTCACTGTCTCTCCACCCACCCCCCTCCCAGGGAAGGGGAGTCTAAAACTAGAGGGCACCTCCCCCCACCCCCAGCCTCTCCCCCCACACCCAGAGTCTCCCCCCAGCGTTTGCCCCCACCCCCAGCCTCTCCCCACGCTGTCAGTTCCGCCCCCGGATTACAGCGGGTGGAGTTCCCTGCTTCCGCGGAGCGTGTGGTCCCAAGGACGGGACCTTCCCCACGCACGGCTCCTGGCGGCAGGTGGGACCGGAGCGCCGGGGCGGGGGGTTTATCCATACCCGAGCTGTGGTGTTTGGCCCCGAGGTGGGACTTTGGATCCAGTGCGGACCTGCAGAAACTTCAGAGACGTCATGTTGGGGCAGTCCCGGCTCTCTCACTCCTCTTTCTCTCCTCCCCCTCCCCCCTCCCTCTCCTCAGCCCTCCCCCTTCCCTCACTCTGAACTCCACCTTCCCTCTCTCCACTCACTCTGCCCTCCCCTTCCCTCTCTCCTCCGCCCTCCCCCTGCTCCCCCTCCCTTCCAGATCTGGGTCCCGGGCCTTGAGCAAAATCTGACGCGGGGCCCGACACGATTTCCCCCTCTGCCGGGACCGCTGCTGCCCGCCCCGCTGTGCTCAGCCGCTTGTCCCTCCTGCTCTGGGATTGTCCTGTTTTAATGCAGACGGGAGGTGCGGTTCTGCGGCGGGAGGAGCTGGTTCCGGCTTCCGAACGGAGGAGCCTTCAGTCGAGCTGGGTGAATGGAGTTTTCAGTTGTGCGGGGAGAGGAGGCTGGAGCGGGGGCAAAGGCGATGTCTCTGCCGGGGGAAGGGCCACAACGTCGCCGCCTGGTCGGGTGTTCGATCCGGCAGCCGGGAGAGCGTTGGGAGAGAGAGGGGGAGACAGAGAGAGAGCGAGAGCGAGAGTGAGGCTAATCGTCTGCCCTTCACGTTCAATGATCCTGAGGGCACCGTACCAGCAGGCTCAAGGACAGCTTCTATCCCACGGTGATAAGACTATAGAAAGGTTCCCTGATACGATGAGATGGACTCTGACCTCACGATCTACCTTGTTGTGACCTTGCACCTTATTGCACTGCACTTTCTCTGTAGCTGTGACACTTTACTCCGAACTGTTATTGTTTTCACCTGTACTACCTCAATGCACTCGGTACTGACTCAATGTAACTGCACTGTGTAATGAATTGACCTGTACGATCGGTGTGCAAGACACGTTTTTCACTGTACCTCGGTACAAGTGACAATAATAAACCAATACAATCTCCAAGTCCAACACCACAAAGACCCAAAACATTGACTGTCCATTTCCCTCCATAGATGCTGCCTGACCCACTTTCAGTTCCTCCAGCTCCCTTATGTATTGCTTCAGATTTCCAGTATCTGCAGTCTCTTGTGTCTCCATCTGCAGAAAGAGGGAATGTTTTGGGGTTGATACCCCTTTTAACAGTGAAAGACAGAAAACACATTGAATTTCAGTGGCAGAGTAGGTGAGGGAGGCAACGGGTAGAACAAAGGGAAGTGGCAGAAATGGCCCATTCTGATTATAGATGGAAAGACAACCAGAGATTTTGATGCCAGTCTGGATGCTGCAATGTTCCCAGATGGAAGATGACGTTGTTCCTCAAGCTTGTGTTTGTCATTATTATAACAGCTCGCTACAGAGACTAAAATCTCAGCTGAAATACTGTCCTGTACCTATTGATGACTTTTGTAAATTTCTTTTACAGGATCCAACAAGCAGAGGATTTGTTTATGGGAATCTCAAACACAACATCAGCAAATTCACACTGGGGAGAGGCCATTCACCTGCTCTGAGTGTGGGAAGGGATTCACTCAGTCATTCCAGTTGCTGATGTTCCAAAATTTTCACAGAGAAGAGGCCGTGTATCTGCACTGAGTGTGGGAAGGGCTTCCTTCAGTCAACCCACCTGCTGACACACCAGCGTGTTCACACTGGTGAGCGGCTGTTCTCCTGCTCAACGTGTGGTAAGGAATTGGTTCAGTTATCCAGCCTGATAATGCACCAGCAAGTTCATGCAGGGGAAAGTCCATTCTCCTGCTCTGAGTGTCAAAGGAGCTTTGCTCAGTCATCCCACTTAAAGGCACACCAGCGAGTTCACACGGGCGAGAGGCTGTTCTCCTGCTCAACGTGTGGGAAGGGATTCTCTTATTCGACACATTTGCTGAAGCACCAGAGAGTTCACACTGGGGACAGGCCGTTCTCCTGCTCCGAGTGCGGGAAGGGTTTCACTCGGTCATCTCAGCTGCTGACACACCAGCGAATTCACACTGGGGAGAAGCCGTACACCTGCTCTGAGTGCGGGAAGGGATTCACTCGGTCGTCCCACTTGCTGACACACCAGAGAGTTCACACCAGGGAGAGGCCGTTCACCTGCTCGACATGCGGGAAGGGATTCACTCGGTCGTCAACTTTGCTGACACACCAGCGAGTTCACACCAGGGAGAAGCCGTACACCTGCTCAATGTGCGGGAAGGGATTCACTCATTTGTCCTATTTGCTGAAACACCAACGGGTTCACACTGGGGAGAGGCCATACACCTGCTCCGAGTGTGGGAAGGGATTCACTCAGTCGACCCATTTGCTGACACACCAGAGAGTTCACACTGGGGAGAGGCCGTATACTTGCTCTGAGTGTGGGAAGAGATTCACTCTATCATCCCATTTGCTGAAGCATCAGCGAATTCACACCGGGGAGAGGCCGTTCACCTGCTCCGAGTGTGGGAAGGGATTCACTGTGTCATCCCATTTGCTGACACACCAGAGAGTTCACACCGGGGAGAGGCCGTTCATCTGCTCTGAGTGTGGGAAGGGATTCACTTGGGCTTCCAACCTGATAACGCACCAGCGGGTACACACTGGGGAGAAGCCGTACACCTGCTCTGTGTGCGAGAAGGGATTCCTTTGGTCATCTCAGCTGCTGCAACACCAGCGAATTCACACTGCGGAGAAAGATTAAACATGCTGTATGCTCAATATACAACCATCACTGCTACTGAAATCTAGCGCAAATTCACAAGTGTTGCAGGTGTTCACGGGGGTCGGATTCTGTCGACGCTGCTGATCTCGCCCAGGATTGAACCCTGGTCATTGGGTGCAGTTGATTTTTCTTTTGTAATCTCTTTAACTGAGTTAGAGTTCAATGTTCTGGATCTCTGATTAAAATAAAGCAGTTCTGTTTGAAACACTTTATCTAAGGCCCTTCCTGTCACTGCAATGCACACAATGAACAGCAGACAGAGAGGCCATTCAGCCCATCTGGTGCCTTCCAGTGTTTCTGCTCCACACCAGCCTCCTCCCATCTCACCCAGTGTGAATATTCAGATGCAGCACAGAAATGGACCCTTTGACTCACTGAGTCTGCACTGATTATCAACCAGTCATTTACTCTGATCCCACATTAATACCTATTTAAAATTCTGCCCACATTTGCATTGACCACACCCTGCTTCACCCCCACCACCAGCAGATTCTACTAATCACCCACACATTAGGGACAATTTACAGTCCTTGAATAACCTTTCAGCCCACACCTCTTGGGACGTGGGAGGAAACCCAAACAGTCACACGGAGAAGGTGCAAACTCCACACAGTCAACACCCGAGGTCGGGATTGAACATTGTCAACGTGAGGCAGCAGCTCTACGAGCTCTGTGCTCATTCGGCTTCCCATTCAATGCATTCCTGTCGTTCACCTCCATCCCTCCGTGTGGTGACACGTTCCACATTGTTGAACTGTGTGGGTGAAGAGCTTCCCCCGGAATTTCCTGCAGGACTTTCAGCAGATTGATGGCAAAGACAAGAGCTCAGCAGGGGTCTTGTCCCAGATATTAGAGCAGCACAGCTAATAGAGCTGCTACCTTGCAGTGACAGGAGCCCAGGTTCAATCCAGATCTTGGGTACTGACTGTGTGGGGGTTCTCCCTGTGACTGGGAATTTCTTCCAGGAGCTCCAGTTTCCTCCCACGTCCCAAAGACATGCTGGTTGGTAGGTCAATTGGCTGCTGTAAATTGCGCTTGGTGAGTGGGAGAAGTTGGGGAGAGTTGACAAGAATGTCAGGAGAATTTTTAAAAAAGGATGAATGTGGGATCAGTGTGGAGTTGTGGACTGTGTCGGCCTGTTTCTGTGCTGTATCTTTCTGTGACATTCCCAATCCATCAAGCCTCGGGGAGAAAGTAGTGGTGTTTAACTCTACTTTCTTTAAGATTTAAGATATCTTTATTCATCACATGTACATCGAAACAAACAGTGAAATGCATCTTTTGTGTCGAGTGTTCTGGGGGCAGCCCGCAAGTGTCTCCACGCTTCCGGCGCCAACATAGCACGCCCACAACTTCCCAACCCGTACATCTTTGGAATGTGGGAGGAAACCAGAGCACCCGGAGGAAACCCACGCAGACACATGGGGAGAACGTACAAACTCCTTACAGACAACAGCGGGAATTGAACCTGGGTCGCTGTTGATGTAACAGCGTTACGGTAACCACTACAATACCGTGCTACCCCCAGATCTTTTCAACACGGGGCTGTTCTCAATGGGCTGAATGTCATGCCAATGAGTCACTGCAATACAGGACTGTCCTGACAGATCCTGTGCCTCATTCATTGTCCTACCTGATTCCCCCATTCACCACCTCAAAAAAATTCATTGATTTCTGTCCTGAATACAATAACTGAGGAACCACTCCCTAGTAAGGGTGGGGAAAGATTCTGCCCTTTTGAGATTGGTGCCTGATGATCAGAGTTTAAGGAGATGCTTTCAAAACTGGGAATGACTGCAATGTACTTTGTAGATGCTTCTCTCACCCTGTCTCTCTGATTGATGGAAAAGTGACAGAATCTTCCTCATCGCCAACAGGTGACCCCTCAGCCCAAAACCATGCCGCTGAAAATTTGGATTCTTCCCCCATGAGAAACATTCCCTCAGCTGCCACCCGATCCAATCCTTTTTAAATCTTTCTCCTTTCACCTTGAGCCTCTAGTTTTGGACGGCTGCTCCACCACCGAGAGTGGTCCTTTGGAAGAAAGTGGAGGAAGAGGGGAAGATGTGACTGGTGCTGGGATCCTGACGCAGAAATGGTGAAGGATGATGTGCCACCTCGAGCTTCCGGTTCCAGCTCATTTCAATTCCCCTCCTCATTTCCACACCGACCTGTTTGTCCTCGGCCTTCTCCACTGCCATGGTGAGGCCAAACACAAACTAGAAAAACGGCACTTTGTATTCCACTTGGTGAGCCTACAGCCCAAAGGTACGGACGTTGAATTTGACAGTTTCAGGCGACCAACTCTCGTTCCTTTCCCACTCCTCCCAGATTCTCCTTTTGTTCACCTTTTCCTCCTCCCTCTTTCCCCCACCGCCCATTCCCGAGATCCGTTCCCCTCCCGCCCCTGATTCCATCTGCTCATCATCCTTCCTCCCTTCCCAGCTTTCACTTGTCATCTCTCTGCCTCTGTCTACTTACCCCTGCCCCAGCTGCTGCCACCTGCTCACGTTCCCTCCCTTATCTGGTTCCACATCAGCTCCAGCCGATGTCTCTACCTTCTGCCTCCCCCCAACCCCCAACCCATCTGCCTCCACCTGCCCATCATCTCCCAGCTCACCTGGTTCCACCTCCCAACCTCTGCCTCCCCCCTCCCTCTCACCTCTTTATGCCGGCTGTCTTCCCTCTACGCTCAGTCCTGATGCAGTATCTTGACCCGAAACACCAATCATCCCTCTGCCTCCACAGATGCTGCTCGATCTGCCGAGTTCCTCCAGCAGTCTTTTTGCGGCAGATTCCAGCATCTGCAGTCTTATCGTGTCTGCAACTGCCAAAGAGCCAGACTGCGCCTGCTCCCCACACGGCAGCCCGGCACAGTCCTCCGCCTGTGATGAAAAACACTGATGTTTGTGAGACATGATTTCCCATTCACAAAGCTGTGCTGACTGTCCCTCAGCAGTCCTTGCCTTTCCACACGCTGGTAGGTCCTGTCGCTCAGAATCCCCTCCAGTAATTTCCCACCACTGATGTGAGGTTCACTGGCCTGTGGTTCCCTGGCTTGTCCTTGCAGCCCTTCTTAAATAAAGGCACACCCTCCAGACTTCTGGTATCTCACCCCTGGCTAAGGAAGATGCAAATAACTCTGCCAGGGTCCATGCAATTTCTTTCCTATTCTTCCTGCAAGGTCTTGGGATGCAATTGGTCAGGCCCTGGAGATTTGTCCACCCGAATATGCTTTAAGACTGCCAGCACCTCCTCTTTTGTAATGATGATATGTCCCAAGACATCACTACTCGTATCCCTTAATTCCTTAGCTTGCATGACCTTCTCTGTGCAAATACAGATGAGAAATATTCATTTAAGATCTCACCTCTCTCTTGTGGTTCCACACACAGATGACAGCATTGATGCCTAAAGGGACCTATTCTCTCACTAGTTACCCTATATTGGGCTTCCCCTTTTCCTATCTTCAGTCCTGAAGAAGGGTCCTGACCCCGAAACGTTGACCGCCTGCTCTTCTCCACGGATGCTGCCTGGCCTGCTGAGTTCCTCCAGCATCATCGTGTTTTTCATCCAGATTCCAGCATCTGCCGTCCTTTGTTTCTCCAATGTTACAGGTAGATGATCGACAGCAGAAGTGACCAGTTCTGATACAAACAGAGGGAATGAGTTACCCAGCATTGAATTTAATGTGGGGTCTGGAAGCCCTTTTCCTCTTGTTCACAATTCTTCCAATCCACTCACTGCATTGGGTGCTCACAGTGTGGCCTCCTCTACACCGGAGGAACCAAACACAGGTTGGGTCACCGCTCTGTGGGGAACCTGCATTCAGTCCACAGGAGCGACCCTGATCTCCCGGTTACCTGTCACTTTAATTCTACCTCCCACCCCCACCCCGACCCCCACCCCCTGCACTGTTACTACGAGGCCCGACACAGCCTGAGGAACAGCACCTCCCCTTCCCTCTGGGCACGTTGCAGCCTTCCAGACCCGGGACATGCCCTCTTCTCGTTACCACCATCGGGGAGGAGGTACAGGAGCCTGAAGACCCACACTCAGCGATTCAGGAACAGCTTCTTCCCCTCCGCCATCAGATTTCTGAACGGTCCATGAACCCATGAACACTACCTCGTTATTCCTCTTTTGCACCATTAATTTATTTCTGTAACTTTTTTGTCTTCATGCTGCCACAAAACAACAAATTTCACGACATACGTCAGTGATAATAAACCTGATTCTGATTCAGCTCTGAGCTGCACCTCACAGATTTAATTAACCACCTTATCATCCCCCCTCTGTCCCCTCCCACCTCCCCTCCCCCTTCCTTCCCTCCCCCCTCCCTCACCCCCCTCACTGCCCTATCCCCCTCTCCCCTCCCCTCCCTCACACCCACCCCCTCCCCCACCCTCCGTCTCTCCTTCTGCCACCCACCCTCCCCCTCCCCTCACCCCTATCCCCACTTTCCCCTCCCTCCCTCTCCCTCTCCCACCCTCCCTCCCTCCTCTCTCCTCTACCTCCCCCTCCCCGTCCCACCCTTCCTCCCTCCCCCTCCCCCCAAGCTTCTTCCCCCTCCCCCTCCCCATCACCTCCCTCACCCTCCCTCACTCCCCCCCTCTCCAGTCCCCTCCCCTCTCCTCTCCCCTCCCCCACTCGCCTCCCCTCCTCTCCCCTCTCTCCGTAAGGATCATTCATCCGTGACTCTCTTGTCAGCTGGTCTCTCCTCACCCATCCCCCTCCCGGCACATCCCTGTAACCGCACCAAGTGCTACACCTGCCCCTGCACCTCCTCCCTCACCACCATTCAGGGCCCCAGACAGTCCTTCCAGCTGAGGCCGTCCTTCACCTGTGAATCCACCGGTGTCATTTATTGCATCCGGTGCTCCCGGTGTGGCCTCCTCTACACCGGTGAGAGCCGACACAGATCGGGGCATCGCTTTGTCGAGAACCTTCACTCCATCCGCCTACCAGCCGGGATCTCCCGGTGACCGGCCATTTTAATCCCACTCCCCATTCCCCCACCCACATGTCTGTCCTCGGCCTCCTCTACTGCCGAGGGGAGGCCAGACGCAGATTAGAGGAAGCGGTGACCACTCCCCTCTGTCCCGTTCTCCCTCATCCCACTGAGCTTCCGATAGTTCACTTCCATTCGATCTCACTTCTGCTTCTGTTCTCTCACTTGTTCAGTTAACGCACAGATTTGCTCTGTTGATGTTTTCGTGTCTCTGTCCCACGGACTGTGTAACCTGTCACAGTTCTCCTTTTCCTTTTTCACTTGCTCATCATCTGATCTTTATGTTTTTCACAGTCCACATCGTGCTGGTCTTGTAACTGAACACGTTCTCTCATTCTTCATTGTGATTGGACGGCTGGCGTCCATCCAGTTTTCTCCTTCCCCTCGGGAATTCTCTGGATCTTACCCCATGCACGTTTAATATTATCCAGCAGCCGGACCCCATCAGACTCAGCATTGGTGGGATATTTCGATCTGATTTCTTCAGTAATCTTCACGGCTTGGTACGGCACAAGAAACTGCAGAGAGTTGTGGACACAGCCCAGCGCGTCACGGACACCAGCCTCCCCTCCTTGGACTCTGTCTATACCTCTCACTGCCTTGGTGAAGCAACCAGCATAATCAGAGACCCCATCCACCCGGGTCATTCTCTCTTCTCCCTTCTCCCATCAGGCAGAAGATACAGGAGCCTGAGGGAACGTACCACCAGGCTCAAGGACAGCTTCTGCCCCACTGTGATAAGACTATTGAACGGTTCCCTTATAAGATGAGATGGACCCTGACCTCACAATCTACCTTATTATGACCTTGCACCTTATTGTCCACCTGCAATGCACTTCCCTGTAGCTGTGACACTTTACTCTGCATTCTGTATTGTTTTACCCTTGTCCTACCTCAATGCACTGTGTAATGAATTGACCTGTATGAACGGTTTGCAAGACAATTTTTTCACTGTACCTCGGTACAAGTGACAATAATAAACCAATACCAATACCAATAATCTTATCCAGTTGGGATATTTTGTTTAGATAAGAACCCAAACCCTCAGTCATCTCTTCACAAGTAACAACTTGTAAGGAGAGAGTTAAATTTTCCAGAAGTCATATTTGGTTCCTCTTTAGTTTGTGCTAAAGTGTGTGAGACAAAATAGAGTGAGCTGGGAATGTAGGGAATGTTTTGAGAATGTAGCGGGGTGCTGATACTCAGCCTTGAGAGGAACGTGTTATCTAAACAATGAAAAACATATTTTTCTGCAAAACCTGATGTCTAAATTATGTGCCTCGGCCAAAGGTCCCAAGAGATATGAAGGTTCCACCTGGTACCATGGAAAAGTAGCAGGGTAAGGGAGGGTGTACAAATGGGGCTACTTCTCTGTGCAAATCAGAATCTCAGTTTAGGCTGGAGTCATGACCGGGTGCTGTGAGTGTGAGAGAGTGAGCGAGAGAGGGACACAGAGAGAGAGAGAGGGAGAGAGAGAGAGAGAGACAGAGAGACAGAGAGACAGAGAGACAGAGAGACAGAGTGAGAGAGAGACAGAGAGTGAGAGACAGAGAGTGAGAGAGATAGAAAGAGAGAGAGAGAGAGACAGTGAGAGAGAGTAAGAGTGAAAAAGAGCGAGAGAGAGAGAGGGAGAGAGAGGGAGCAAGAGAGAGAGAGGGAGAGAGAGACATAAAAGAGGCTGTTGGACACCTGGGCTTCCCTCTTGCATCTGTAGTCGATCAATTCATTGACTGATTGATTGATTCTATCCCTCTGTATTTCGGTGGTTAATGAGTGGACTTTATATAATTCTAATAAAGTAGGATTTTATAACCTTTAACACGTGTAACGTGCCTCCTTTATTTGTGAATACCTCTTGCTGTTGAATCAGGAAAGATCAAGGAATGAATTTTAAAATATTCTCCTTACAAATGAAATGATCTGTATGGATGGCATGTAAATCAAAGTTTTTCACTGCACCTCAGTACATGTGGCAATAATAAACCAACTTAGCAATGATTATTTCAATGCCCTTCCGATGGCTGGGATTGTTGGGATGCTGGTTCAGTGCCAGATGTTGGATCATCCCATTAATGTGAGAAGTTCTAGGGTTGTGCCAATGTGGATAATCATTTTGTCCCTTCATTCCTAGTTTTTGGCAGATTACTCTTCCGATGTCCTGTGAAGTGTTTGCAGTTGTTATAATGCCCCCTTATTGGAGGTTGTTGTTGTAGTATGCAGCCCACACGACTCAATGCTGTTGTGTGAAAGCAGCATTGAAGTAAATGCCTGAAGCCCAGTTAGCGCAATTGTTTCTTTAATGACCATCTGTGCCCTGTTGTTGTAAAGTGTGCGAAATTTTGTTGTTGTCATGTCATAGAGCAATACAGGACAGATAAAGGCCCTTCGGCCCATCCAGTCCATGCCGACCACGGTGCCCCCCCCCCAGCTAGTCCCAATTTCCTGCATTCCGCCAATATCCCTCTAAGCCCCGCTCCTCCATGTACCTGTCCAAGTGCTTCTTAAATGATGCTGTTGTACCTGCCTCACCCACTTCCTCTGGCAGCTCATTCCACACACTCACCACCCCCTGCATGAAAAAGTTGCCCCTCGGGTCCCTTTTAACTCTTTACCCTCTCACTCTGGATTTGGATTCCCCTACATAGAACATACAGCACAGTACAGGCCCTTCAGCCCAGAATGTTGTGCCGACATTTTATCCTGCTCTGAGATCTATCGAACCCTTCCCTCCCACATCGCCCCCCATTTCTCTATCATTCATGTGTCTGTCTCAGAGTGTCTTAAATGCCCCTCATGTATCTGCCCCCACAACCTCTGCCAGCAGTGCATTCCACACACCCAACACTCTCTGTGTAAAAAACTTACCCCTGACATCCCCCTTATACCTTCCTCCAATCACCTTACAGTTATGTCCCCTCGCGTTAGCCATTGTCGCCCTGGGGAAAAGTCTCTGACCGTCCACTCGATCTGTGCCTCTTATCATCTCGTACACCTCTATCCAGTCACCTCTCACCCTCGTTCTCTCCGAAGGGAAAAGCCCGAGCTCGCTCCACCTGTCCATCCATGAGGAGCGATGAACCGAAACAACAGCAGAGGCAGAGAGGCGACAGGTGGACCCAACAACAGGGCTGAAACGGATGGGATCCGACAGGGAAGGAAGGTGGGGCAGGGAGCCCAATAACGGAGGGAGGCTGAGCAGGCGGCAACAGTGGAGGGAGGAGGGTGTGGGTGAGGGGCAGATTGGAGTGGGTGGAGGAGGGGAAAAGTGTGATAGGGGACTGGGGGTGGGGATAGGAGGAACGGGGTAGATCAGGGGAGAGAGACTGGGGGTGGGGGTAGGAGGAACGGGGTAGATCAGGGGAGAGAGACTGGGGGTGGGGATAGGAGGAACGGGGTAGATCAGGGGGAGAGAGACTGGGGGTGGGAGTAGGAGGAACGGGGTAGATCAGGAGGAGACAGAATAGGGACAGAGGGGGAACAAGTGACCTGAAACTGGAGAATTGAATGTTCACGGGTTTAGACGACCCAGGTGGAAAATGAGGTGCTGTTCCTCTCGTCTGCATTGAGCCCCCCCACCACCTCCGCCCACCCCCACCGGCAGTGGAGGGAGCTGAGGACAGACAGGTCGCTGTGGGAATGGAGAGGGAAATTAAAACAGCTCACAACTGGGGTCTGCAGAGGACACTGGCGACCTGAAAGTGGAGAATTCAATCCCCACAGGAGGGGGAACACCAGTCCCTCCCATCCCCTGAGGCTAAAACTGGACGTCCTCCCTGGTTTGGCCCAAATCGCTCTGCACCTTTCTTGTCCCTGTACCCATCCCAAGTGCCTTTCAAGTACTGTAAACTGTCCCTAATGTGTGGGTGATTAGTAGAATCTGCTGGTGGTGGGGGTGAAGCAGGGTGTGGTCAATGCAAATGTGGGCAGAATTTTAAAAATATATTAATGTAGGATCAGAGTAAATGACTGGTTGATAATCAGTGCAGACTCAGTGAGTCAAAGGGCCCATTTCTGTGCTGCATCTCTCTATTCCGCTGAATATTCATACTGAGTGAAATGGGAGGAGGCTGGTGTGGAGCAGAAACACTGGAAGGCACCAGATGGGCTGAATGGCCTCTCTTTCTACTGTTCATTGTGTGCATTGCAGAGACAGGAAGGGCCTTAGATAAAGTGTTTCAAACTGAACCGTTTTATTTTAAAATCAAAGATCCAGAACATTGAACTCTAACTCAGATTACAAAGAGATTACAAAAGAAAATCAACTGTGCCCAATGACCAGGGTTCAATCCTGGGCGAGATCAGCAGCGTCGACAGAATCCGACCCCCATGAACACCTGCAACATTTGAGAATTTGCGCTAGATTTCAGGAGCAGTGAAGGTTGTATATTGAGCAGACAGCATGTTTAATCTTTCTCTGCAGTGTGAACTCACTGGTGTCTCAACAAATTGGACGAATCAGTGAATCCCTTCCCACACTCAGAGCAGGTGTACGGCTCCTCCCTGGTGTGAACTCGCTGGTGTCTCAGCAGCCGAGATGACTGAGTGAATCCCTTCCCATACTCAGAGCAGGTGAACGGCCTCTCCCCAGTGTGAACTCGTTGGTACCTCACTAGACTAGATGACGTAGTGTATCCCTTCCAACATGTAGGGCAGGCAAAGGGCCTCTCCCCGGTGTGAACTCGCTGGTGTGTCAGCAAATGGGACAACAGAGTGAATCCCTTCCCGCACTCAGAGCAGGATAACGGCCTCTGCCTGGTGTGAACTCACTGGTGCTTCACCAGACTGGATGACTTAGTGTATCCCTTCCCACATGTAGGGCAGGCAAAGGGTATATCCCTAGTGTGAACTCGCTGGTGTGTCATCAGGGAGTATGACTGATGGAAGACCTTCCCGCACGTTGAGCAAATGAATGGCCTCTCCCCGGTGTGAACCAGCTGGTGAGTCAGCAAACTGGATGACTGACTGAATCCCTTCCCACACTCGGAGCAGGTGTAGGGCCTCTCCCCAGCGTGAACCCGCTGGTGCATTAGCAGCTGATATGACTGAGTAAATCCCTTCCCACACTTGGAGCAAGTGTACGGCCTCTCCCCGGTGTGAACTCACTGGTGTGTCAGCAAATAGGACGACCGAGTGAATCCCTTCCCGCACTCGGAGCAGGAGTATGGCCTCTCCCCGGTGTGAACCCGCTTGTGTGTTAGCAAATAGGACGACCGAGTGAATCCCTTCCCACACTCGGAGCAGGAGTATGGCCTCTCCCCGGTGTGAACCCACTGGTGTAACAGCAGCTGAGACGACTGAGTGAATCCCTTCCCACACGTCGAGCAGGTGTACGGTCTCTCCCTGGTGTGAACTTTCTGGTGTATCACCAGGTTGGATAACTGAGTGAATCCTTTCCCACACGTTGAGCAGGAGAGTGGCCTCTCCCCAGTGTGAACCCGCTGTCCCGCACGTCGAGCAGATGAAAGGCCTCTCCCCTGTGTGAACTCTCTGGTGTTTCAGCAAATCGGATGACCGAGTGAATCCCTTCCCACACTCGGAGCAGGTGTACGGCTTCTCCCCGGTGTGAACCCGCTGGTGTATCAGCAGCTCAGATGACTGAGTGAATCCCTTCCCGCACGTCGAGCAGATGAACAGCCTCTCCCCGGTGTGAACGCTCTGGTGTGTCAGCAAATGGGACGACCGAGTGAATCCCTTTCCGCACTCGGAGCAGGTGTATGGCCTCTCACTGGTGTGAACTCGCTGGTGCATCATCAGGCTGGATGAATGAGTGAATCCTTTCCCACACGTTGAGCAGGAGAACGGCCTCTCCCCAGTGTGAACTCGCTGGTGTACCTGCAAGTTGTATGACTTAGCAAAGCCTTTCCCACACTCCGAGCAGGAGAATGGCCTTTTCCCAGCATGAACTCGCTGATGTGTCATCAGGCTGGATAACTGAGACAATCCCTTACCACACGTGGCCGCTCTCCAGTATGAACACGCTGGTGTGTCAGCAGGAGGGATGACTGAAGGAAGCGCTTCCCTCACTCAGTGCAGATACACGGCCTCTTCTCTGTGAATTTGTTGGTGCATCAGCAACTGGAATGACCGAGTGACTCCCTTCCCACACTCAGAGCAGGTGAACGGCCTCTCCCCAGTGTGAATTCACTGATGTTGTGTTTGAGATTCCCATAAACAAATCCTCTGCTTGTTGGATCCTGTAAAAGAAATTTACAAAAGTCATCCATAGGTACAGGACAGTATTTCAGCTGAGATTTTAGTCTCTGTAGCGAGCTGTTATAATAATGACAAACACAAGCTTGAGGAACAACGTCATCTTCCATCTGGGAACATTGCAGCATCCAGACTGGCATCAAAATCTCTGGTTGTCTTTCCATCTATAATCAGAATGGGCCATTTCTGCCACTTCCCTTTGTTCTACCCGTTGCCTCCCTCACCTACTCTGCCACTGAAATTCAATGTGTTTTCTGTCTTTCACTGTTAAAAGGGGTATCAAACCCAAAACATTCCCTCTTTCTGCAGATGGAGACACAAGAGACTGCAGATGCTGGAAATCTGAAGCAATACATAAGGGAGCTGGAGGAACTGAAAGTGGGTCAGGCAGCATCTATGGAGGGAAATGGACAGTCAATGTTTTGGGTCTTGGTGGTGTTGGACTTGGCGATTGTATTGGTTTATTATTGTCACTTTTACTGAGGTACAGTGAAAAACGTGTCTTGCATACGGATCGTCCAGGTCAATTCATTGCACAGTGCAGTAACATTGAGTTAGTACAGGTAAAAATAATAACAGTACAGAGTAAAGTGTCACAGCTACAGAGAAAGTGCAGTGCAATGAGATGGAAGGTCAGATCAGAATATGATTGAACTTTATACCAAGATCGAAAGTGATATCGTGAATCTGAACCACACACAAAATGCTCCCCTCCCCTTCACTCTGCCCTCCCTCTCCCCCTGCCCTCCTCCTTCCACCCTCTCCCTCTCCCCTTTCCCCCTCCCATGCCCTCCACTTCCCCCTTCCCTCTCTCTTCCATCTCTCCCCTGCCCTCCCCCCTTCATCTGGCCTCCCCCTTCCCTATTCCCCTTCTATCTCCCCTCCCCCTTCCTCCTCTCAGCCCTCCCCTTCCCTCTCTCCTCCCTCTCTCCTCTGCCCTCCCCCTGCTCCCCCTCCCCTCCAGATCTGGGTCCCGGGCCTTGAGCAAAATCTGACGCAGGGCCCGACACGATTTCCCCCTCTGCCGGGACCGCTGCTGCCCGTCCCGCTGTGCTCAGCCGCTTGTCCCTCCTGCTCTGGGATTGTCCTGTTTTAATGCAGACGGGAGGTGCGGTTCTGCGGCGGGAGGAGCTGGTTCCGGCTTCCGAACGGAGGAGCCTTCAGTCGAGCTGGGTGAATGGAGTTTTCAGTTGTGCGGGGAGAGGAGGCTGGAGCGGGGGCAAAGGCGATGTCTCTGCCGGGGGAAGGGCCACAGCGTCGCCGCCTGGTCGGGTGTTCGATCCGGCAGCCGGGAGAGCATTGGGAGAGAGAGGGGGAGACAGAGAGAGAGAGAGAGAGAGAGACAAAACAAAGGAGATCTTGCAGCGCCAAAACGCTGGCACCGCCTTGGATTATTTTGCAGAACTATTTAAACCTGGTGTCCACTGGTCCCGGAGCCATCTCCTCGTTACTCTGCACACAAAAACATCTTTTTTATACTCTCCACTCCTCAGAACCACTTCTCCCGTCAATATGTGAAGTTAAACCCGCCCCTGATCTCCGGAATCACTCGTATGTGTCCCCGAAAATAAATTCCCAACTCTGCGTCCGCTTGTGAGGTCCGAGCTGAGTGAATCTTGATAAAAGGAGCCACTGACAAACAGTGAATGTCTCTCGGCACTGCGTTGGGGCATTCGGCTTGGTATTGGTATTGGTTTATTATTGTCACTTGTACCGAGATACAGTGAAAAACTTGTCTTGCATACGGTTCGTACAGGTCAATTCATTCCACATTGCAGTTACATTGAGTTAGTACAGAGTCCATTGATGTAGTACAGGTAAAAACAATAACAGTACAGAGTAAAGTGTCACAGCTACAGAGAAAGTGCAGTGCAATAAGGTGCAAGGTCACAATAAGGTAGATCGTAAGGTCAGAGTCCATCTCATTGTATAAGGGAACGGTTCAATAGTATTACCACAGTGGGGTAGTAGCTGTCCTTGAGCCTGGTGGTATGTGCCCTCAGGCTCCTGTATCTTCTACCCTGTGGGAGAGGAGAGAAGAGAGAATGACCCAGGTGGGTGGGGTCTTTGATTATGCAGAGTCCAAGGAGGGGAGGCTGGTGTCTGTGATGCGCTGGGCTGTGTCCACAACTCTCTGCAGTTTCTTGCGGTCCTGGGCAGAGCAGTTGCCGTACCAAGCCATGATGCATCCGGATAGGATGCTTCCTATGGTGTATCGATAAAAGTTGGTGAGCGTCAAGGGGGTCATGCCAAATTCTTTAGCCTCCTGAGGAAGTAGAGGCGCTGGTGAGCTTTCTTGGCCGTGGCGTCTACATGATTTGACCAGGACAGGCTATTGGTGATGTTCACTCCCAGGAACTAGAAGCTCTCAACCCTCTCGACCTCAGCACTGTTGATGTAGACAGGTGCATGTACACCACCCCCTTTCCTGAAGTCAATGACCAGCTCTTTTGTTGACATTGAGGGAAAGGTTGTTGTCATGACACCATTCCACTAAGCTCTCTATCTCCTTCTTGTACTCCGCCTCATCGCTGTTTGAGATACGGCCTACAACAGTGGTATCATCTGCAAACTTGTAGATGGAGTTAGAGCAGAATCTGGCCACACAGTCATGAGTGTATAGGGAGTAGAATAGAAGGCTGAGGACGCAGCCTTGTGGGGCACTAGTGTTAAGAATAATTGTGCTGGAGGTATTGCTGCCTATCCTTACTGATTGCGGTCTGTTTGTTAGAAAGTCAAGGATCCAGTTACAGAGGGAGGTGTTGAGTCCTCGGTCTCGGAGTTTGGTGACAAGCTTGCTTGGGATTATTGTATTGAAGACAGAGCTGTAGTCAAGAAACAAAAGTCTTAGGTCGGTGTCTGTACTGTTCAGATGCTCCAGGACGTAGTGCAGGGCCAGGGAGATGGCATCCGCTGTAGACCTGTTTGGTCGATAGGCAAATTGCAGTGGGTCCAGGTTGTCTGGGAGGCTGGAGTTGATACGTGCCATGACCAACCTCTCAAAGCACTTCATGATGGTGGATGTCAGAGCCACTGGTCAGTAGTCATTGAGGCATGTTACCTTGCTTTTCTTCAGTACCGGGATGATAGTGGTCTTCTTAAAACAGGTGGGAACCTGAGATTGAAGCAGGGAGAGGTTGAATATGTCCACAAATACTTCTGCCAGCTGATCAGCACAAGATCTGAGCACACGGCCAGGGACGCCATCTGGGCCAGGTGCTACCTCATGTTCACTTTCCAGAAGGCTGTGTCTTCCACTGTGATTACAGGTTCAGCTGCATTGGAGGCTGTCAGGATGGATGGTGACAATCCACTTCCCTTTAGTTCAAGACGAGCAAAGAATGCGTTAAGTTCATCAGGAATGGATGTGCTGTTGTTAACTATGCAGCCTGACTTCGTCTTGTAGCCTGTTATGGCATGTAAGCCCTGCCATAACTGATGGCTGGTCAGGGCCTTTATTTTGAGTCAGTATTGCCTCTTGGCATCCCTGATAGCTTTCTGAAGGTCATACCTCGATTTCTTGTACAGATCAGGATCACCAGATCTGTGTGCAGCAGCAAATAAGGGTTCTTATTTTTCTTCAGCATGAGTGTAATTGAGGCTTCATAAAAAGATTGTGGCAACCTACCCAATTTAAAAGAGTCCGAAGAAACAGAACATAAATGAGGTACAAGCAAAGAGGAAAAGGCCTTATAAAATTCTCCAGGAAATCCATCAGGACCAGGAGTCTTTCCAGATTGTAAAGATCGTACAACCTCGGCGATTTCCTCAAGTGTAATAGATTGATCCAACTGTTTTTGGTTATCGGTAGAAAGTGCAGGAGCGTTTAATTGGTCAAAGAAATTACTCATTACAGTGTCACCTTTAGGAAAATTAGAGCTATAAAGATTAGAATAGCATTTTCTAAAAGTACCAGTTGTCCACTCACCATTGGCTTTGCAAATTTCTTTAATTTGCTGTCTAGATTTGGAGGTTTTTAATTGGTTAGCTGGTAATTTACCTGTTTTATCTCCATGAATATAAAATTGACTTTTATCTTTTAAAAGTTGACTTTCAATTGGATATGTTAAAAGAATATCATATTTAGTTTTAATTACAACTGACCTTTTATATAAAGCTGGATCTGGATCCAAAGCTGAATGGCAGAGCAGGCTTGAGACACTGAATGTTCTGCTCCTGTTCCCACTTCCTGTGGGTTTAGTGGTGTATTTATCCCTTCCTCATCTTTTCTGCAATTTAAAACTTGTTTTCTCAATTTCTCGGTTCTGACAAAGGGTTTCCAACCTGAAACATTATTTGTTTCTCTTCCCACAGATGCTGTCTAACCCGTGTCCAGCATTTTCGATTTTTTTTCAGGTTTCCGGCACCTGCAGATTTTTTGATATTGCTGCACCTCTGCCGGCCCGACCCAAGGTGTACTCCAGGCCCCAGCTGGTGAATGACTGTTTGGCTGGGACTGTTTCTGGAGCCCTGGGGATTGTGGGTATAAATGCAGCCATTGATTCTGCTGCAGAAAGCAATTTGCCTTTCCTCTGCAGGCAGTCTGGAAACATAGATGAGCAAACTCAGATTGGCACTGGTCTCCAGACACTGCTGATATCCAAATCATTGTTGGTAACAGCTGTAGTTGGGACTGAGGTCAAAAAAGGGACTAAGTCCAACTCCCAGTGAATAAAAAAACATGTATTGTGAAAGTAATTTTTCCATGTGGCTAAATTGTGTCAGTTAACACTGTGTTGAAGAAACAAAATTCCTTGTCACTTATGGTTATTTTACAACTCAACTATGTTCAATGTCCTCGGCTCCTTCTGCTACTGAGAACATGTTCTATTCTGTATGGATATAGGATGGTATCTAACACTTCTATTCTGGAATATTAAGTGGCAAATAACATTTGGACCACAAAACTGCCACACAATGACAATCTCCAACAAGTGAGTCTGATCGTCTACCCTTCACGTTCAATGATCCTGAGGGCACATACCACCAGGCTCAAGGACAGCTTCTATTGCACGGTGATAAGACTATTGAATTGTCCCTTATACAATGAGATGGACTCTGACCTCACGATCTACCTTGTTGAGACCTTGCACCTTATTGTCTACCTGCAATGCACTTTCTCTGCAGCTGTGACACTTTACTCTGTACTGTTATTGTTCTTACCTGTACTACCTCAATGCACTCTGTGCTAACTCAATGTAACTGCACAATGTAATGAATTGACCTGTACGATCGGTATGTAAGACATGTTTTTCACTGTACCTCAGTACAAGTGACAATAATAAACCAATACCAATAAAATCGCCAAATCCACTTCCCTCCATAGATGCTGCCTGACCCACTTTCAGTTCCTCCAGCTCCCTTTTGTATTGCTTCAGATTTCCAGCATCTGCAGTCTCTTGTGTCTCCATCTGCAGAAAGAGGGAATGTTTTGGGTTTGATACCCCTTTTAACAGTGAAAGACAGAAAACACATTGAATTTCAGTGGCAGAGTAGGTGAGGGTGGCAACGGGTAGAACAAAGGGAAGTGGCAGAAATGGCCCATTTTGATTATAGATGGAAAGACAACCAGAGATTTTGATGCCAGTCTGGATGCTGCAATGTTCCCAGATGGAAGATGACGTTGTTCCTCAAGCTTGTTGTTTGTCATTATTATAACAGTTAGCTACAGAGACGAAAATCTCAGCTGAAATACTGTCCTGTACCTATTGATGACTTTTGTAAATTTCTTTTACAGGACACTAGAAGCAGAGGATTTGTTTATGGGAATCTCAAACACAACATCAGTAAATTCATACTGGGATAGGCCATTCACCTGCTCTGAGTGTGGGAAGGGATTCACTCAGTTATTCCAGTTACTGATGCACCAACAAATTCACAAAGAGGCCGTGTATCTGCACTGAGTGAGGGAAGGGCTTCCTTCAGTCAACCCACCTGCTGACTCACCAGCGAGTTCACACTGGGGAGCGACCATTCTCCTGCTCAACACGTGGTAAGGGATTGGCTCAGTTATCCAGCCTGATGACGCACCAGCGAGTTCATGCCGGGGAAAGGCCATTCTCCTGCTTGGTCCTTGGGGCCAAACACCACAGCCCGGGTGTGGATAAACCCCCCGCCCCGGCGCTCCGGTCCCACCTGCCGCCTGGAGCCGTGCGTGGGGAAGGTCCCGTCCTTGGGACCACACGCTCCATGCAAACACAGGGAATTACACCCGCTGTAATCCGGGAGCGGAACTGACAGCAGGGGGAGAGGCTGGTGGTGGGGGGTGTTTTAGACTCCCCTACCCTGGGAGGCTGGTGGGTGGAGAGAGACAGTGACTGTCCACCTTACTTACGCCCCTTGTGGTTTTACAAACCTCTATAAGGTCCCTCCTCGGCCTCCTTCGCTCCGGGGAAACAGTCCCAGCCTGCCCAGTCTCTCCTTATAACTCAAGCCCTCCGGTCCCGGCGACACCCCCGTGAACCGTGTCCCTGCACGTGACACCCTTCCTGCAGAATGGCAACCGGAGCGACACACATGATCCCGGTCCGGTCTCACCAACAGCTTCCGCAGAATCTGGTATCAACAGCGGAGTTGAAAACGTCACATCGAGTGCAAGGAGACACATCAGGTGCCCGTTCTGTCCCCAGATACAGAGTCCGTGTCTGCATCCATCGTGTCTGGGCCCTCGATCTGTGGGCAATCCCTCTGGGATCTGGCTCAGAACGAGGCAAGCACAAATTCCTGCTCCCACTCACTCACAGTGACCCGTGGGTGAGAGAGGGTTCCTGCCTCAAGGAGCACTGTTGGAGAGAGAGGGGGAATCAGCCAGGGTTCCTGCTCCCCGTCACTGCCCAGTGACCCTGGGGTCAGAGAGGAGGGTGGGGTGGAACCAGCAGGAGCTCTTGCTACTTAACACTGTCCATTCAGGGTGGATCGGAGCGAGCAGGTTGGTTTTCAATGGATTCCCGCACAAACAACTTGGTGAGCTGTCCCAGAATAATTCACCCGTCTGCTCTGTGGGTGAATGTGACCTGTGTGTGTGCCATATATTTGCATCATTGTGGTAGTGGCTGTCTGTTGTCCCAAACGCAGGCAAATTAGTTCGTCTGGTGAGGCACAGCTGGAGGTGGGGTTTTCTGCACAGCTGGGATGGGGAGCAGGAACCCTGGCTGATTCCTGACATTTTCTGCTTTGTCTGGTCTGAGTAGGTTGCCTGATGTTGTGTCTCCTGATGAGATAACTCAGGGACATCATTTGTAAATCAGAGGATAGATCTCTGGAGCTTTCCGTGCATAGACTGACAACAGTGTTTCCTTCATCACACAGTTATTGTCGGCAGAATGATTTGCGGTGGAGAACGAAGCTATTTAAAGGCGCTGTTCAGGTTGGTTCGCATGGCAGCCGAATGTACCCAAGAGCCACCGCGGCCGAGAAACCGCTCTGGCTGCAGTGAGCGAGCCCACAGCGCAGGCGCGCAATAGGGGTGACGTCATTTGCGCGCCACCTTGGACCCGGAAGTTTGATCGAGTCCAGGGTCCGGCCCACGGTTGGGGTGAGAATCCGTGCGGGCTGCAGGATCACTGCGGGCGGCCACACTGAGCAGTCCCGGCCTTTCCCTCCCCTTCCCCCTCCCGCTCCACACGGGGGACCCGGGCACTTTCCTGCTTGAAATCAAAGCAAACCCAGTGAGTGCGGGAAGCCCTCAGCAGGTGAGGGCAGCGTCTGTGGAAAGAGAAACAGGGAACTTTTCAAGTCCGAGACCCTTCCGTTAGACCTGGGAGAGAGCAAAAGCAACTTGCAGAGAGGTTTGGGTGGGGGAGTTCGGGGGAGAGGGGAATGGATGGGGGGTGGAGGAGGCAGAGATTCGGGGTTAGGGAGGGATGTGGGGGTGAGAAGGAGGGATGCATGCGAAGGGTGGGGGAGGGGAGAAGGGGGTGGGGGAGGCAGGGAGGGATGGATGGGGAGAGAGATCGGGAGGAGGGATTGATGGGGGTGGCTGGGTTAGAGTGGGGGGAAGGAGAGATTGGAGGAGTGCTGGAGGGATAGATGGGGGTATGGAGGAGGGATTGGGGGTTGGGAGGGATAGATATTGGGAGGAGGCATAGATTTGGGGACGGAGGAGGGATAGGTGGGGAGGAGGGATAGATGGGAGGAGGGGAAGTGATGGGTGGGGGGATGGGGAAGGATAGATGGGGGATTGGAGAGGGATAGATGGGTGGGGGTGCGGATAGATTGGGGGGTGTTTGAGGGAATGATTGGGAGAGGGAGGGATGGATTGGGTGAAGAGATAGATTGGGGGATGGATAGATATGGGTGGGAGGGAGGGAGGAATAGATGGGGTGAGGGAGTGATACATGAGAGGGAAAAATGAGCATCTCTGATTGGCTTCACTTAGGCAACCCCAGCCTCGCTTTATGTTTTATCGACCTTTCTGGTGAATAGACTAACAAAGGCAGTTGGAGACGAGGCAATGTTCACGCTGTGGAATGTGGGCCAGAAATGTTGCCGAGGCCTGTGGTTCCGGCAATAGCTGCAGCATGTGTTTCACTGTTAATAAAATATCTCTTTGTGTTTGATTTCTCTCTCTCTACCTGCCCTCATTCATCTCGATCACTGACAGGTTTGCAAACTAAGGGTGAGGCCAGGGTTGCTGAGACATTCTCAATCGGAAACGTTCTCTTTGCCCCATTTTTAAAGAGAAATTGCAGATGCCAGAATCCGAAGTAAAACCAGAAACTGCTGGAGAATTCAGCAGGTCAGGCAGTAATTTACCCATGTGGATAAATTGTGTCATTTTACACTGTGTTGAAGAAACAAAAATCCTTGTCACTTCTGGTTATTTTACAACTCAACTGTGTTCAATGTCCTCATCTCCTGCCACTGAGAACAAGTTCTGCTCTGTCTGGATACAGAATGGTATCTAACACTTCTATTTTGGAATATTAAATTTAAATTTTTTAAATTTTATTTACAGCATGGTAACAGGCCCTTCCAGCCTAATGAGTCTGCGCCACCCATTTTAAACCCAAATTAACCTACCCGTACACCTTTGCAATGTGGGAGGAAACCAGAGCACCCGGAGGAAACCCATGCAGACATGGGAGAATATACAAACTCCTTACAGACAGCGACGGGAATTGAACCCCGATCGCTGGCGCTGTAATAGCATCGCGCTAACCGCTACGCTACCATGCCGCCCGTACCATACCGTCAGTTACGTACCGTAAGTTGTAGTTATGTACCGTACTGTAAGTTGCAAATAATATTTGGACCACAAAACTGCTACTCAATTACAATCTCCAACAAGTGAGTCTTATCACCTACCCTTCACATTCAATGATCCCGAGGACATGTACCACCAGGCTCAAGGACAGCTTCTATCCTACGGTGATAAGACTATTGAATGGTTCCCTGATACGATGAGATGGACTTTGACCTCACGATCTACCTTGTTGTCACCTTGCACCTCATTGTCCACGTGCACTGCACTTTCTCTGTAGCTGTGACACTTTACTCTGTACTGTCATTGTTTTTAACTGTACTACCTCAATGCACTCTGTACTAACTCAATGGAACTGCACTGTGTAATGAATTGACCTGGACGATCGGAATGCAAGACATGTTTTTCACTGTACCTCAGTCCAAGTAACAATAATGAACCAATACCAATGCATATGCCATGTCCAACACCACCAAGACCCAAAATGTTGACCATCCATTTCCTTCCATAGATGCTGCCTGACCCACTTTGAGTTCCTCCAGCTCCCTTATGTATTGCTTCAGATTTCCAGCATCTGCAGTCTCTTGTGTCTCCATCTGCAGAGAGAGGTAAAGTTTTGGGTTTGATACCCCTTTTAACAGTGAAAGACAGAAAACACATTGAATTTCAGTGGCAGAGTAGGTGAGGGAAGCAACGGGTAGAACAAAGGGAAGTGGCAGAAATGGCCCGTTCTGATTACAGATGGAAAGACAACCAGAGATTTTGATGCCAGTCTGGATGCTGCAATGTTTCCAGATGGAAGATGACGTTGTTCCTCAAGCTTGTGTTAGTCATTATTATAACAGCTCACTACAGAGACTAAAATCTCAGCTGAAATACTGTCCTGTACTGATTGATAATTTTGTAAATTTCTTTTACAGGATACAACAAGCAGAGGATTTGATTATGGGAATCAGAAACACAACATCAACAAATTGAATCTGGGGAGAGGCCGTTCACCTGCTCTGAATCTGGGACGGGATTCACTCGATCATTCCAGTTGCTGATGCACCAACAAATTCATAAAGAGGCCGTGTATTCTGCAGTGTGGGAAGGGCTTCCTTCAGTCATCCCTGCTGCAGACACACCGGTGGCTCAAAGGGATTGGCTCAGGTATCCAGCCTGATGACGCACCAGCGAGTTCATGCCAGGGAAAGGCCATTCTCCTGCTCGGAGTGTGGGAAGGACTTTGCTCAGTCATCCCACTTGCTGGCACACCAGCGAGTTCACACTGGGGAGAGGCCGTTCTCCTGCTCAACGTGTGGGAAAGGATTTACTCAGTTATCCAGCCTGATGAACCACCAGCGAGTTCACACTGGGGAGAGGCCGTTCTCCTGCTCAACGTGTGGGAAAAGATTCACTCAGTTATCCAACCTGAGAGACCACCAGCGAGTTCACACCGGTGAGAAGCCGTACACCTGCTCCGAGTGTGGGAAGGGATTCTCTCAGTCGTCTGAGCTGCTAATACACCAGCGGGTTCACACTGGGGAGAGGCCGTACACCTGCTCTGAGTGCGGGAAGGGATTCACTCGGTCGTCCCATTTGCTGACACACCAGAGATTTCACACCAAGGAGAGGCCGTTCATCTGCTCAACATGCGGGAAGGGTTTCACGCAGTCATCTGAGCTGCTGATACACCAGCGGGTTCACACCAGGGAGAAGCCATACACCTGCTCTGAGTGCGGGAAGGGATTCACTCGGTCGTCCTATTTGCTGATGCACCAGAGTGTTCACACCGGGGAGAGGCCGTTCATCTGCTCAACGTGTGGGAAGGGATTCACTCGGTCGTCCCATTTGCTGACACACCAGCGGGTTCATACCAGGGAGAGGCCGTACACCTGCAATGAGTGTGGGAAGGGATTCACTCAGTCATCGCATTTGCTGACACACCAGCGGGTTCACACTGGGGAAAGGCCGTACACCTGCTCCGAGTGTGGGAAGGGATTTACTGATTCATCCCATTCATTGAGACACCAGAGGGTTCACACCGGGGAGAAGCCGTACACCTGCTCTGAGTGCGGGAAGGGATTCACTCGGTCGTCCCATTTGCTGACACACCAGCAAGTTCACAGCAGGAGAGGCCGTTCATCTGCTCGACGTGCGGGAAGGGATTCCGTCAGTCATATGACTTGATGACACACCACCGAGTTTACACCAGAGAGGTGCCCTTTGCCTGCCCAACATGTGGGAAGGGATACACTACGTCATCCAGTCTGGTTAAGCAGCAGTGATTTCACACTGGGGAGAGGCCATTCTCCTGCTTGGAGCGCGGGAAGGGATTCCATTGGTCATCTGAGCTGCTGAAACACCAGGGAATTCACACTGTGGAGAGATTAAACATGCTGCCAGCTCAATATACAACCATCACTGCTACTGAAACCTAGCGCAAATTCACAAGTGTTGCAGGTGTTCACGGGGTTCGGATTCTGTCAACATTGCTGATCTCACCCAGTATTGAACCCTGGTCATTGGCACAGTTGATTTTCTTTCGTAATCTCTTTAACTGAGTTCGAGTTCAATGTTCTGGATCTCTGATTAAAATAAAGCAGTCTGTTTGAAACATTTCATCTGAAGCCCTTCCTGCCTCTGCAATGCACACAATGAACAGTAGAAAGGCCATTCAGCCCATCTGGTGCCTTCCAGTGTTTCTGCTCCACACTAGTCTCCTCCCATCTCACCCAGTATGAATATTCAGAGGAATAGAGAGATGCAGCACAGAAATGGGCCCTTTGACTCACTGAGTCTGCACTGATTATCAACCAGTCATTTATTCTGATCCTACATTAATACATATTTAAAATTCTGACCACATTTGCATGACCACACCCTGCTTCACCCCCCCCCCACCAGCAGATTCTACTAATCAGCCACACATTAGGGACAATTTACAGTACTTCAATAACCTTTCAGCCCGCACCTCTTGGGATGTGGGAGGAAACCCACACAGTCACAGGGAGAAGGTGCAAACTCCACACAGTCAACACCCGAGGTCGGTTTTGAACATTTGTCAACGTTTGGCAGCAGCTCTACGAGCTCTGTGTTCATTCGGCTTCCCATTCAATGCATTCCTGTCGTTCACCTCCATCCCTCCGTGTGGTGACACGTTCCACATTGTTGAACTGTGTGGGTGAAGAGCTTCCCCCGGAATTTCCTGCAGGACATTCAGCAGATTGTTGGCAAAGACAACAGCTCAGCAGGGGTCTTGTCCCAGATATTAGAGCAGCACAGCTAATAGAGCTGCTGTAATATCTGGGAAAAGGTCCAAGGCCCAGCCCAGAATGTATTGTTCCTGGGCATACAGTGGCACACAGGCAGGAGAGTCATACCTGACACTGCGAGGAACAACATTTTAAATTTTGCTGTCCCCACTAATAAGACGGACACCCAGAGTTTCGTGGGCCTCCTTGGCTACTGGCGGCAACACATCCCTCACCTTATCATACTCCTAAGACCCCTCCATGGGATCTCCCTCAAGAAAGCCACTTTCTCGTGGGGGCCCGAACAGCGGGCCGCCTTTGAAGCAGCCAAACAGGCGGTAGAACAAGCCCTGCCCCATGCACCCCCCCCCCCCCTTCCCTGCCAGGAAGGCATCCCCTTCGAATTGCAGGTCTCCGTTAGCGAGTTGCTGGTCAAGTGGAGCCTCTGGCAGAAGGTACAGGGGCACAGAGTCCTGCTCAGCTTCTGGACCAAGTCACTGCCAGAGGCCGCCACCCACTACAGCCCCTTCGAGCACCAGCTGCTGGCTTGCTACCTGGCGCTCCTTGCAACCGAGCGCCAAAACAGTACCGACCCCGTGGTCCTTCGCCCCTACCTGCCCATAATGCTTTGGGTCAAGTCCTCTGACTCCACACACAAAGAGGGCTGAGCCCAGTGGTTCTCGATAGTGAAGTGGAAGTGGTACATCGCGGACCGGGCCGAACCTGGTCCAGAAGGGGTCAGCCGCCTCCACGAACAGGTCATGTCCTTCCCCCAGTCCCAGGACCCACCCCCGGACATACTCAAGTTCATGCCCTCCCCTGTATCCTGGGGCCAACCTTTTGACTCTCTTGACCCCGAATAAAAACTGCACACCTGGTTCACAGACGGCTCCAGCTGCTGGAAAACGGGAAACAGCATTGGAAAGTGGCGGCACTTCGTCCTGCCATGGGGAAAACATTAACAAAAGAGGGAGTTGGAGGGTCCAGTCAATTGGCCGAGCTAGCGGTGGTGGCACTCACTTTACAGAACGCCACCGCGCCAGTCCACATCTGCACCAACTCTTGGGCAGTAGCCAACGGTATGGCAGTGTGGATGGCACGGTGGCACGAAACAGGGTGGGAAATTCACGGACGCCCCCTTTGGGGGCAGGAACACTGGTGCTATATCTGGGACCAAGCCACCCAGAGACAGATATCAGTCCACCACTTGGATGCCCATACACATAAAAATACCCAGGAAGCCATCCATAATGCCGCTGTGGATCAGGCTGCCAAGATATGCTGCGCTACCATCCCCCCGGATGAACCTGACCTCAGCACCCTTGCCACATGGGCACACTGTAAGAGTGGTCACCTGGGGGCTGACGGTACGCGACGCTGGGCAGAACATTTCTGGGTCACCCTCACAGTGGATCAGTGTAAGACCACTGTCGTAAACTGCCCCATCTTCCAGCAGGTAAAACCACGAGGCTGGCCAGTGGGACCACTGGGTCACATTCGCTGTGGCATGGGAGCAGGTCGTGTGTGACAAGTAGATTACATCGGACCACGCCCATGCCACAATAAAAAGCAATACGCCCTGACGATGGTGTACACATACTTGGGTGTCCTGGTGGTGGTGCTCTGTGAGCGGGCCGACCAGAACAGCACCATCAAAGGATTGCAGTACCTCTCCTCCATCTATGGAGTCCTATGGGAGGTACAATCCGATCAGGGCTCATACTTAGCGGGGGCCAAGGTACAAAACTGGGTGGCAGAGGCAGGGATCTCATGGCTGTTTCATATCCCCTACCATCCCCAGACATTGGGCTTGATAGAAAGAATGAATGGCCTGCTGACAGAAACGATATGCACGCTGACGCCATCCCGCACGCTGCAGGGGTGGTTGGACATGCTGCAGCAGGCCGTCGATCAGTTCAACACACGGCCCACTGGCCAAGGAGGGGGGGGGTCCCCATTATCCCGCCGTCTGGCTCACTCCCCACCACCCGACTTGCGAGACCCCGAACCCCCCCGAGACTGAGGACTCCATGAGGGTCTGGGTCTGACAGCCACAAGGTCCCCTTGGAAGGGAGAAGTCATTGCGCGCAGTCCCGGGGACACCCGTTGGGTTGCAATCCTGGGTCGAACTAACCTATCCTGCCTTTGTACCCAACACCTGACCCGCCGAGAATGAGTTTGTTCCTCAACCCCCCCACCCCCTGCAGGATGATGGCACTACTCCAGTCATTTCTTTTGCTCACTGCAATGATCAACATCCGAACGCCTGCTAACACCTTCCTCCGCATCACGTACGAATTCGCCAACATCTCCAACCAATCAGACCGCTGGATTTGCGTCCGAACCCCAGCACATGCCGGTGAAGCTCTACCACTTACAGTGGTCCTCCTCGATGATCTCCAAAAGAACTGCTTACACAGACTTTTTGTGCCTGTTGGGTTTGGTATATCGGTTTGGTGGGGGGGCCCGATGGTAGTCCCCCACCACTCCCCTCACCATTACAGAGCATTCCTTCCAGTGATTCCCGATGGGGTGGGTGCTTCAGGAGCTGGTAGCTCCCTTCCTACAATCTGACCTCCAACCGAGTCCCGACCCTCAGAGTCATCCCGCAGCCACTGAGTAAGGCCGAGAGAATGCTGGTGCAAAATCCAGAATGACCATGGTTCCACCTTTTCAGTCAGCCATAGTGACTGCCAGAGCAACTGGTACCCAGGGGCCTCAGTGACCACCACCCACGGCGTCGCTAAGCTGGGGACTCCCTGGACCTTAAATGGGACCCACTGGGTTTGCGGGCACCGTGCCTACCCATAGCTCCCCATGAGCTGGTATGGTTGCTGTTTTCCAGCCTTTGTCGTTCCCTATATCCATGCCCTCGATGACGTCGGGGAGCACCCAGCATACAGTGGCCACCAGGACAAAAGAGCCATCACGGAGGCAGAGAGGTTCTGGATGATAGCCTTTCCCATGTATGGCACGGCCCCACTGTCCCAAGAAGTCATCCGGATGACCAGCGTGCTCCAGACAATGGCAGACGAAATGAAAATGTCACTGCAACGTACCAAGGATGCCCTGACGAGGACGGCAGTGGAACTGGCTGCCGTCAGGCTGGTAGCCGTTCAGAATCGGATGGCCCTGGACTACCTACCTGCTGCAGATGGTGAAACCTGTGCAGTAGTCGGAAAGGAATGCTGTACCTTTATCCCAATGAGTCCAGCAAGATCACCAACCTGGCTGCTCACATTCAGGACTCGGTGACTAAAATCCAAAAAGCAAGGGACCAGCTCCTCCAACACGACACCTCATCGGGAAACTGGTGGCCATTTGGGTCTCTGGGGGGATGGTGGGCAACTATCGTCCACTGGGCCACCACCCTTGTTTTAGTTGTAATAGCTATCTGTATTTTGTGCTGTGCTTGTCAGATTATTAGAACCACTTCTGCCTTCCATTAGTACTGCATATTGATGTGTATTTGTTAGCTTAGTTATAGCTATTCCCATGATTGTCATGTGATGTAACTTTCGAGGGGTGGAATGTAATGTGAAAGGTCATGGCTGTCATGTGACACCATCGAGTACTGGTCGAAAGTGACACCACTGTCAACCAAGGTCTAGCTCCACCCACCCATTAGCACACACCCTCGACCATTGGTCCCCGTGCACACCTCTCATACCTGGTCATGACTTATTGGACTTGTTGAATTACCTGAGTTAGCTCCACCCAGCTCTCCAGCACTATAAAGGATGCCACACGTGTATGGCTCTCTCTCTTTGTGATTGCTGCTGGGGTCAAAATCACGTCAAGGGACCACTGGTAGGAGTGTGTGCTTCCATGGGGGTTCAGGAGTGTCTTAAGTAGATTCCCAGTAGCGTAGAGCCGATGTTTGTCCAATGTCAGGGGTTTCAGGCACCGTATTGCATTTTCTCTGATCGTTAGTAACTAGTTCACTGTGTGTGTATGTGTGTGCACTTCACCCCATTGCGACTCCCCTCACGTTTTGTGATCACCCAAGTACATGTGTGTGAGTGTGCATCTACTCCTGTTCATTCTGTTCCGGCGTTGGTCTTTGTAAATAAATCCCTTTTTAAAATCCAAAGACTGTGTCTGGAGTCCTCTACCTTTGAGACCTGAAAGAACCTTTTCCCACAACACCCACATGATTCTATTGAAGTTGCCTTTACTTCTCTTTATGTGCCGACTGAATATTTCCAAAGGTTTCTGTCCTTTCTAATTCTTGCATTAAAATCACCAAAGAGAAACAATTTGTTTCCCATTTGAATTCAGGCCAGGATTTGTTCAAAGTTGCAGAAAAATCCTCTCTGGCCCCATCTACAACACCCAGAGCGTAGACACCGGTGCCAGGAGTGTGCTGGTTCCATTTCACAGTCACCCACAGGGTGAAGAGACATTCATTTCTTCCAAAAACTGCCGTTGGTAAAGTGACAACCAGCTCAATTTTCAGAGCTAATCCAACCCCATGAAGATGAGGTTCTCCTTCCAGGTGACCCTTCCAGAATGTGTACATGCCACCTGGTTCCTTCAGCTGATCTTCACCTCAACCCCTCACTCGGGGCGGCAACATCAATGTCCAACCCTGTGTTGGTGGCTAAAACAACATTGGGACACCCAGATCTTCCACTGTTGGGGATGACCATGGGGGTTCTCCCGTTCCAGCTGCTGAACTTTACTTCATCACTTCTTCATCAACTGCAGTGGCGAATGATCTCAGTTGTTCGGCAAAGCAATTGGAAAAGCTGTGGGTGTCACCACCAGTGACACTGCCTGTCCTGTCAGCACCGTCCCTGGGGCACCAACAACACCGGGTGTGCGAGTATCGCACCAGTGACACGGTCTGTGGTGTCAGCACCGACCGCCCGGGCTCTCTCCAACCGCCTGGAACGTGACTGTGCGTTCGAAACCCAACGGCCGGAGCGCGGGCGGGAGGAGCGGCTGTGATTGGAGGATCGGTCGGCACGTGGGGGGAGCTGTCGGAGCCGCGCGTTCGAAACCCAACGGTCGGAGCTCGAGGGCGGGGCCGAAAGCGCGGCAAAGGCTGAAAGCTCGGAAGGGGAGCGGGAGAAAGCGAGGCTCCGATTGGTTGATGGGTGATCACGTGAGCAGAGGAGGCGGGCGCGCGAATTCCACCCCCCGACCCCAACGGCACAAATGGCGAATGGGGGGAGGAAGGGGGCGCCGGTTCTGAGCTGTCGTGTTTGGGAGCCTCCGGTCCGCGGCTGGAGGAGCCCGAGGGATGGGGGCCCTCCGCCGGCGTCACCTCAAAGGCCAACGGGACAACAAACTGCAAGGTGGGGGGAGAGGCAGGGCCGGGAACCTGTCGGTTTGCTCGTGTGTGGAAGCAGCACAGACTGCGGGCCGAACTGGAGCGGGGAAAGAGGAAACCCACAACATCAGGGTGAGCCGGAGACACGGGGACTGCAGATGCCGGAATCTGCAGCAACAGACAATCTGCTGGAGAAACTCAGCGGGTCGGGCAGCGTGTGTGGGGAGAGAGAAACTGGGTTAATGTTACAGGTTGGTGAATGTTCTTCATCGGGGCTGGACAGTTCTGCCACAAACTGGAATGGCCGGTTATCTGAGGTTGTTGACGACGTCTCTGAGCCCCGGGGCTGTAATGTGCCTAATTGGGAGATGTGATGTCCTCCCTCAGGCTTCACTGGAACACCTTGGGATGTCAGAGTGAGGATGGTCAGGGTGGGATGGTGAATTCAGGTGAGAGGAAAGTGGAATCTGTAGAAATGGAGGGGTTTTTGAAAGCAGTCACTGGGTCTGTGGTTTCTCCAGTGTGGGGGTGTCCCTGCCCTGAGCAGGGGACCAAGTACAGTAATTGGAAGATGCAGAAATGAATCACTGCTTGACCTGAAAGGAGCCTTTGGATCTCTGAGTTGGGATGGGAACAAATAAAAAAGGCAGTTGCTTGATCTCCTTCGGTGAGAAGGGCAGTGGATGTTGTACAGTCACAGTTGATCAATGCAGACAATTGAAATGGGGAGTTGTGGAGGAACTGAGCCTTTAGAAGGTGACATGGGAGGGGAGGGAAGATTTGTCTGGTAATGATGTTACATTGAAGGTGGTGAAATTACATTGAATGTGGTTTTTGTGGGTTTGATAATGAGTGGGAAGGAACATTGGAGTGAGCGTGGAAGTGCTGTAAATGGAAGAGATGTGGTTGAGAGCTTGGTCAACTGTGGTGGAGGAGAAGCCACAATTAAGGGGAAAAAAGACACCTTGGAAGGACTGATGTGGAGGTAATATCAGAGGAGATATGCTGGATCCAAGAAAACAGAATGTAACAGAGTCCTTTCAGCAAGTGGATCAGATGGATGTGAATCTGATTTAATGGTTGAATTAGTTTGGTTACTCTGTGTAACTGGGATAGGAGTTGCGCTCTGAATGAATGATGGTTAACTTTAAGGGTTCTAGATAGATAGACGGAGCCATGCAGTGATTGAATGAATGGTGGGACATTGATGTTATTGGTTGGGGTGTATCTCTTGATAATGATTGGGATAGTGTTATAGAGTGTGTGCTGTGAAAGGTAGGTGGTGAGTCTGTTTGGATGGTGTGTGAAGTGAGTGCAAGGTGGTGGGTAGTCGGTGTAATGTAGGGAGGACTGGCGGGTGGTGTTGGGAGAGGTTCTAATTGCTTGATGCGTGGACTAGAGGTGAAAATCTTGGTGGGTGGGATTGGGAGAAGTGATTGTATTGATGGGTGGACTGTGAATAATTGGTAAGGCTGGTGATGGGGCTCTGATTAGATGATGGGTGGCCAGACATCAAGTGGAGTTCATCTGATTTGTGATGTTACTGTGAGCATCTGTGAATTGGTATCCTGAAGCCTCGGCCAAGGCAGCTCACAACCAACCCACCAAAGCCAATCACTAACAACACACATTCGTTCCCTGTGTGGTGTCCAGGTGAGGGTATCAACTGTCAATCCCCAATCCCAATTTATCCACCACCTTGTTCCCAACCATAATTCTTGTTTTCCTTTCCAGTTCTGTTAACTCAATCTACAAAATGTGATTTTTGCCTGACTGTTTCTGTAATTCATCCATCAGTTCTTTAGATTTTTGTCAGGAAAATGGGGAATAGAAACTTCTCTCCCTCAAACTAAATGATTCTGTCCTGCAATTCATTAGTGGCACCACAGGATAATCTGTCACTTGCCTTTGATCATCAGGCTGTGGAAATAACCAGCTCGGTCAAAACACTGCTTTCTCAGGATTGCAAACAGACTTTGGATCTCCATTGCCTGACAGCTTTGGAGTTCATGGACTTCCTCTTCAGGACTCTCTCCATCAGGGCGGAAAGCGGGTTCTGTCCAGCTTGCCAGGACACATTTACTAATGTTCTCAGTGTAGCTTGACCCATCCTCAGTGTGGGGATGTTAGACTCTCACCGGTAGGTATCTTTATACGTTGTGTGTCTGTGTATCTTTGGTTGAACTCTGGAGAAAATGACAGTTGAATACTCCATGTTTTCCTAGTTAATTTAAATTACTGTGAATAAAATTATTTGAAGCACTGCAGTTCTGACTTTGTACCAGTAGCAGAGAGACTGGGTCAGTGATCCAGAGACACTGATTCAGAGCCCACCATAACTGAGGAGAATTTGCTTTCATCCATTAAAGTAACCTGGAATTCAAACACTGTCAATTGGGAAGATTAATGAAGTTAAACCACTGGATTGTTGTAATCTGTCAGGTTCACTGTCCTTTAGGGAGGGAAAATTGCCATTCCTTCCTGCTCTGGTCCTACACGAGACTTCAGAAACAAAGCTGTATCTTTGACTGTGAAGTACTTCAGCTGTCCTGAAGTTGAGAAAGATGCTGTAAAAATACAAGTTCTTTTTACTGTAACCGTTCTGAACTCAGACGTCTTGTCCATTCCTGGGTCTTCTACACCCTCCAATAGCAGCCATACCTTCAGCCTTCCAAGCTGTCAGCATTGGAGTCCTCTCCCAGAATCCTTCTGTGTCTCTGCTTCTGCCACCTCTGAAAAGCTGTTCCATAAAACACCTTTAACCAAGATTATGATCAGCTGAACAAACACCTGAATATGGTGAGAGACAGATGTTGCCTCCATTCACCTGCATTTACAATCCCACTGCTGAGCTGCTTCAGTTAGTCAGGAATGATGGCACCAATTGGCATGTCAGTGTGAAGGCTTTGGAGGTAGTTTGTGGAGGAAGACAAATCGTACAGATAGAGAGAAACCGAATTGATGCAGAATGTGGATATAAAAAGAGGTGACTCACCAGAAGATTTGCCAGATCCTGATCCCACCCACCCTCTTTAGCTGACTGTCAGTCATCAGTAACGTAATGGCAGCTGCCATCTATGGTGCTATAAAATGGGACCTGCTCATAAATAAACTGCTGACTGATGCTCAGCTTGAGTTTCCTCAGGACCACTCAGTTCCAGTTCTCATTGGGGCTTTGTTCCAAGCATGGACAAAAAAGGCCAAAATGTAGAGATGAGGTGAGACCCAGCACAGTCTGTACGTTGGTGAGACCAAGTGCAGACTCAGTGACCGCTTTGCCGAGCACCTACGCTCCATCCTCCAATGGTCACCTGGAGCTCCCTGATGCAAGACATTTTAATTCCCCTCGCCATTCACACTTATGTGTCCTCGTCTCCTCCACTGCCAGAGGCCCAAAGCCAGCTAGAGGAACAGTACCTCATATTCTGCCAGGGTAGTCTATAACCTGGCAGCATGAGCATTGAATTCTCCAAATTCAGGTAACCTGCTCCCCTTCTCTCTCCACCTGGTCTACCCAGTTCCTCCTAAACACATCCAACCAACACCCCCACTCCCTTAGCCCCTAATCACCCCTCCTTCCGCTACTCCAACTGCCCGTTTTCCGCACTCTCTTCTCACTGGGTGCCCCAACCCCACTGTTCCCATCTGCCTACCTACCTCCCTTATTTGGCTCCACCTTCCTTTTGTACTAGATTCCATTATCTGCAGCCTTCTGTTGCTTCCACCTATCACCTCCCAGCTTCTGTTGCTGTCTTCACTCTTCCCTCCTCCATCTGCTGATCATCAATCCTTACCTGGATCCACTTGTTACTGACCAATTCTTGCTGCACCCCTTACCCATGCCTCATTATCCTGGCTATCTCCCCAAGAATCTTCTCCCATAATTTCCCTGCCACTGATGCAAGAAATGTGTCATTGCCAGAGATCATCCCTGATTTTGGCTTATAGCCCATGATGGTATTCAGACCCTGCCACAGTCACCTGACATCCACTTGAGCCTCTGGCTTGTTCTGGGATTTTCTCTTGTCACCCCCGATAGCTTCTCTGAGATGCTACCTGGCCTTCTTGTACGGGGTCATCCATCCTGAAAGCCTTGGATCTGGACTTTAGCAGAGAGTGAATCTCCCTGTTAATCCAAGGTTTCTGGTTCGTCAACCTGTTTCTTGATGAAACTAATGATGACTGAGGTAGGCTGAATGAAGTGTTCCAGTCCACTGACTCAAGGCAGTCCTGAAGTAGACCATCAGCCTCCTCAGACCACTGCTATATTACTCTCTTTGTTGGTTCGTTATGCTTCAATCTTTGTCTGTGAGCTGGCAGGAGCAATGCTGACCAATAATCTGACTGGCTGACATGGGGGATGGAGTGATATGTGTTTGATAGTGGTGTGGCAGTGGTCTAGAGTGTTAACCCCCATGTGGGGCAAGAGACATGCTGATGGTGTTTGGGGAGTATGTTCCTGCTGTTTGATGGAAGTCACCAGCAATGATCAATAGGGCATCAGGGTTTGCTGTCTCAAGAGTTGATGGGCAAGTATAATCCATCCAGTTCCATGTTGGCATTGGCTTGAGGTGGTTTATAGTCCACCAGCAAGATGGTAGAGGTGAATTCCCATTGATAAAATGCCTGTCGGTCAATTGCCCAGTGGATCGATGTGGCAAGGATTGTTTTTGAGTTTGGTTTATTATTGTTCACTTGGACCGAGGTACCGTGAAAGACTTGTCTTGCATATGGTTCGTACAGATCAATTCATTACGCAATGCATTGAGGTAGTACAGGGTAAAAGAATAACAGAATACAGAGTAAAGTGTCACAGCTACAGAGGAAGTGCAGTGCTGGTAGACAATAAGGTGCAAGGTCATAACAGGGTAGATTGTGAGGTCAAGAGTCCATCTAATTGTACTAGGGGACAATAACAGTGGGATAGAAGCTGTCCTTGAGCCAAGTGGTATGTGTCCACAGGCTCCTGTATCTTCTGCCCGATGGGAGGAGTAGAAGAGAGAATGTCTGGGGCGTGTGGATCTTAGATTATGCTGGCTGCTTCACCGAGGCAGCAAGAAGTAGTGACAGTCCATGGAGGGGAGGCTGGTTTCTGTGATGTGCTGAGCTGTGTCCACAAGTCTCTGCCGTTTCTTGCAGCCCAGGCAGAGCAGGTGCCGTGATGCATCCAGATGTTTTTTATGGTGCATCGATTAAAAATGAGTGAGTGTCAAAGGGGACGTGCCAAATTTCTTTAGTCTCCTGAAGAAGTAGAGGCGATGGTCATGGCATCTACATGGTTGGACTAGGACTGGTGGTGTTCACTCTGAGGAACTTGAACTTCTCAACCCCCTCAACCTCAGCACTATTGATGTAGACGGTGCATGTGAACCACCCCCTTTCCTGAAGTCAATGACCAGCTCTTTTGTTTTGCTGACATTGAGGGAAAGGTTGTTGTCATGACACCATGTCACGAAGCTTTCTATCTCCTTTCTGTACTCTGACTCATCATTATTTGAGATCTGGCCCACTACAGTGGTGTCATTGGTATTGGTATTAGTATTGGTTTATTATTGTTACTTGTACTGAAGTACAATGAAAAACTTGTCTTGCAAACCAATCATACAGGTCAATTGATAACACTGTAGTTATACTGAGTTAGTACAGAGTGCATTGAGGTAGTACAGGTAGAAACAATAACAGTACAGAGTAAAGTGTCACAGCTACAGAGAAAGTGCAGTGCAGGTAGACAATAAGGTGCAAGGTCACAAGATAGATTTTGAGGTCAAAGTCTCATTGTATAAGGGAACTGTTCAATAGTCTCATCACAGTGGGGTAGTAGCTGTCCTTGAGCCTGGCGGTAAGTGCCCTCAGGCTCCTGTATCTTCTACCCGATGGAAGAGGAGAGAAGAGAGAATATCCCGGTTGGGTGGCGTCTTTGATTATGCTTGCTGCTTCACCAAGACAATGAGAGGTAAAGACAGAGTCCAAGGAAGGGAGGCTGGTGCCTGTGATGTGCTGGGCTGTGTCCACAACTCTCTGCAGTTTCTTGCAGTTGTGGGCAGAGCAGTTGCCATACCAAGCCGTGATATATCCAGATAGGATGCTTTCTGTGGTGCATCAGTAGAAGTTGGTGACAGTCAAAGGGGACAAACCAAATTTCTTTCTTCTGAAGAAGTAGAGGTGGTGGTCATGGCATCTACATGGTTGGACCAAGACAGGCTGTTGATGTTTACTCCCAGGAACTTGAAGCTCTCAACCCTCTCTACCTCAACACTATTGACGTAGAAAGGTGCATGAACACTGTCCCTTTCCTGAAGTCAATGACCAGCTCTTTTGTTTTGTTGACATTGAGGGAAAGGTTGTTGTCATGACACCATTCCACTAAGCTCTCTATCTCCTTCCTGTACTCTGCCTCATCGCTGTTTAAGATACGGCTGACAATGGTGGTATCATCTGCGAACTTGTAGATGGAGTTAGAGCAGAATCTGGCCACACAGTCATGAGTGCACAGGGAGTAGAGTAGAGGGCTGAGGACATAGCCTTGTGGGGCACCAGTGTTAAGAATAATCGTTACGGGGGTGTTGCTGCTGTTGGATCTGGTTATTTTCAAATCCTAGGGTTCTTTCAGATGTCCAGGAATGAGTTGAAAACAACTTGGTGCTTCACAAAGTTTTGTTGGAAAAGTTTAAAACAAAGGAACAGTCACAGAGCACATGGCACTAGCTTTGAGCTGAGACAAAGGGAACTAAAGATGATCTCGGGCCAGAGGGGAGGAAGAGCAAGGGAGATTAACAAAAAATAACACCTTTTATACCTGAGATAAGAGATGCTCCTTAGCTAACAATAGTCCAATCAGGAAATCTATTAGATACTTTGTGGCCAAACCAACCAATGGAAAAAAACACATTCACCTAATGGACGAACCAATAAGCTAGTAAGCAGCCATTCCTTGTGCAGCCACTTGAGGGGTATTAAACACTATACATGATTTTTAAAAAAAAACCTAATTAAAACAGTGGAATCCAACACTGCCTATTCTCACTGATTCTGGTCTGCTGGTCAAAGTCAAAGATCCAGTTGCAGAGGGAGGTGTTGAGTCCCAGGTCTTGGAGTTTGTTGATGAGTTTGCTTGGAATTATAGTATTGAAGGCAGAGCTGTAGTCAATAAACAACAATCTAACATAGGAGTCTTTACGTCCAGCTGCTCCAGAGAAGAGCATAGGGCCAGGGAGATGGCGTCCACTGTAGACCTGTTGTGGCAGTAGGTGAATTGCAGTGGGTCGAGGTTTTCCGGGAGGCTGGAGTTAATGCGTGCCATGACCAGCCTCTCAAAGCATTTCATGATGGTGGATATCAGAGCCACCGGTCGGTTGTCATTAAGGTATGTTACCTTGTTTTTCTTAGGTACTGGGATGAGAGTGATCTTCTTAAAACAGTTGGGAACCTCAGACTGAAGCAGGAGGAGGTTAAATATGTCTGCAAATACCCCTGCCAGCTGATCAGCACAATATCTGAGGACATGGCCAGGGAGACCATTCGGGCCAGATGCTTTCCGCAGGTTCACTCTCCAGAAGACTGATCTTGCATCCTCAATGGTGACATCGGGTTCAGGTACATTGGAGGCTGTCAGGGTGGGTGGTGACAAACCAATCCCCTTCTGTTCAAAATGTGCATAGAGTGCATTAAGCTCATCAGCAGGAAGGGATGCACTGTTGTTGGTGATGCTGCCCGACTTAGTTTTGTAGCCCGTTATAGCATGTAAGGCCTGTTACAACTGACAGCTGGTCTGGGACTCCATTTTGGACTGGTATTGTCTCTTGGCATCTCTAATAGCTTTATGGAGGTCATGTCGTGCATGCCCATACGCATGTGTGCGTCTGACAGTCAATCCCTCGACAGAGCGATGACGCCCTCCAGTGCACGCAACATCACTTCCAGCGCGGGACTTTGGGGACTTGTGCGCTTTAGGTCTCCGTGGATCTTCTCGTTGATCTACAACTGTAAGTTGCTCAGTTTCTTTATTTTGGTTAATATGAATCAGTAAAGACGTTTATTCTACCGCATGGTGGTTGTTCTTGCTCCATGCATACGTAACAATTGGCGACAAGGATAAAAAGAATGGCCTCTCTACTTCAAGCACCCAATCCATTTTGGGCTGCAACTACGGCAAAACCAACACCAGAAACCTGGCTACAATGGAAGAAAACCTTCCAGGACTACATTGAACTTCTACCAGTTTTAACACCAGTGGCGGAACTGGAGGAAGCTACACCTTCGTATGCACCTGGGAGAACTTGGGTAGAAGTACTTTGATGCTCTCCTCTTGCAGAACAAAGCTGAATCACCCAGTGCATGTGAGGCTTTAGACAACATTTGGGGGACACAGGACAATTTCTTTATGGCATGCTTCAGTTTCTCGCAGCTGCAACAGACCCTTGATGAGAATGTAGATGATCTCATCACAAGATTAACTTTGACTGTGCAGAAATGCAGATACAAAGACATTCAACTGAAGACATTTGAAGAAGCGATGCTTATCCAAGTGTTGATTATCAGAATCTATGATGAGAAGACACGTGAGAACCTTCTGTCGGAAAAGCACGACGTGTCCTGGGACAAAGCATGCTCTGCAGCTCGTCACAGGGAGGCAGTCAAGACAGGCCTTGCGCAGATTCAACCGACCCCAGAACCACTTATTCAGGCAGTACTGGAGAGAGAGCCCCCTCCCAAAAACATCAATGTTTGCCAGCGTTTGCAGACCTGCAGCTTTCAGTCAAAATCACGTCAGCCATTGTTGTGGTGAAAGTCATGTCCAGTGGTCTGACTGCAAGCATCAAAAGACCGTCTGCAGGTTCTGTCGGAAGCTGGGGCACCTCAAGAAGGTGTGGTTTGCAAAGCAACGCACTGTGGGAAAGCAACTGAATTTGACCATCCACTCCACGCAAGGAGACGGCCGATGCGAAGAAGTGGACGTTATCTTCCAAACCCATGAACTGGGCAACCAGAACCAGCCTCCGTACTTGGTTACACTTATAGTAGATGGCCAGCCCTTGAAATTTGAGCTGGATACTGGGTCAGCCGTCACCTTGGTATGTGAATCATCTTTATACCAGATTCCAAACCTGCAACCTCCAAACTGAGTGTTTCGCAGCTACACTGGAGACAGTGTCAACGTATATGGTGTATTCATGGCGGAAGTGGTCCACCACAGAGAGCTGTTTCACTTACAGGTACATGTTGTCAGGGGAGGCCAACAGCCTAATTTGCTGGGCAGAAACTGGATTAAAAACATTCCATCGGTGCTATCCTCCATCAGTCGTATGGGGGAATCCCTGCATTGAATACTTTACTATGAAAGCACCAGTGTGTATTCCAAGCCGAGGCTTCAGGTCAATACTGCGGTCTGGTGGCTAAATTCAAATTTAAGGAGAACTGCCAGCTGAAGGTTTACAAAGCCTGCCTGTGCCTCATGCTGTGGGCCCAAAGGTAGAAGAACTAGGCTGACTGCAGAAAGCAGATGTGATAGAGCTGATGCAGTACTCAGAGTGGGTGGCTCTGATTGTGCCTGTCCTCAAGTCCGATGGATCAGTGCACATCCGCAATCACTACAAATTGACCGCAAACCCTGTGACAAGACTGAGTGCATATCCACTGCCAGGGATCGAGGACTTGTATGCATCTCTGTCGGGAGGCCAGCAGTTCTCGATGTTAGACCTGAAACACGCCGACAATCAGGTCACCCTGGACGAAGATTCTAGGGATGTTACAACAATCAACACACACAGAGGCCTGTTTTGGTACAAGTGGCTACCATTTGGAGTGAGTTCTGCACCTGGGATATTCCAATGATTTAGTGGAGGATGTTCCTCACGTCTGTGCTTATCTTGATGATATTTTAGTAATGAGTACATCAGAGTCCCATCGCCTTGAGACAGTAGACAGGGTAATTTCCTGTTTAGAGGAAGCTGGCTTTACTCTGAAGGAGAAATGCATATTTTTGGCCAACTCAGTCGATTACCTGGACTTCAAAGTCAACGAAACAGGTCTCCATGCGCAGGAGCACAAAATCAAAGCCTTAAAAAGAGGCTCCACATCCACAAAATGTTCTATGGACTAGTCACACATAAAAATCGGTTCATAAATCAATCCGCTACAGTGTTAAAGCCCTTATACCGATTACTCCAGAAAGAACCAACACTGGGTATGGTGAAGAATCGAGCAACAGACATTTGAATGAATGAAAACCCGCCCTCAGTTCTTCATCTGTGTTGGTGCATTATGATCCCAAAAAACCTATAGCCGCAAAATCTGACGCCTCACCGTATGCGGTCGGGGCCGTCCTCCTACATTGAATGCCTTGCAGAACAGAGATGCTTATTGCTTTCACTTCAATGACAATGTCTCGGGTCGAGACGAGTTATTCACAGCTCGACCGAGAAGCCCTAGCTATTATGTTTGGCATCAAATGATTCCATTTATACATATTTGGGCAGCCTCTCAATCTTAAGTCTCTGCGAGGCTTCATGGGGGAGACACAAGGTAGCCAACAAATGTCATCACTGAGAATGCAATGATGGGCATTGACCTTATCCGCTTACTCCTACACAATGAAGTATACCCCCAGAAACGAAAATGTCATTGCCAATGCCTTAAACGGATTACCAATTGCTGGGGCACAGCACTGGGTATTCCACTGTTCAACATTGTTCATCTGTTACAAAGCCCAGTTGAAACACCAATCAAAAGTCACCTAATTAGGCAGTGGGCAGCCCATGATCCACTTCTATCACAGGTAAAAAGTGTACAACAGGTTGGTTGGCCCGCCAGCCCTTCACCCGAATTTCAACCATTTACAAATCATCAACATGAACTGAGCCTACAGGATGGCTGCACATTATGGGCAGTCGAGTTGTGGTTCCCCCTCAAGGCTGCAAGTGCTTCCTCTGTGTTCTGCATGATGCGCACCCTGGTGTGGTCAGAATAAAGGCACTTGCGAGAAGCTGTGTGGTGGCCAAAAATTGACACCAATATTGAGAATGTGGTGTGCATCTGCCCTATTTGTCAGAAGACACACAAAAAGCATCACTAGAGGCCCCCCTTAAACTATGAGCCTGGCCCAATTCCCTGTGGAAACTCATTTATATCGACTGTTTTGGACCGTTCTGGGGACACGTTTCTGGTTATTGTGGATGCCCACTTGAAGTGGATAGAGGTGTTACCTACTTGTACGTAGTGTTCCTCCACAACTACTATAACTAACCTATAGTCTTTGCTACACTTGGTATTCTGTAAATGATCATATCTGATAATGGCCCGGCTTTCATGAGTGCAGAACTTAAGGAGTTTGTAGAGAAGAATGGTATTGGGCACCTGACAACGGCCCCATATCACGCAGCTTCAAATGGCCTGGCCGAGCAAGCAGTGCAAATGGTGAAATGAGGCCTTTCTAACCAAACTCGGGGTGACTTGTTGACAAAATTAAGCCATTTTCTTTTCCTTTACCAAATCACCCCAAATGAACTAATGGGCGCCTCCCCCACTGAATTAATGTTCAAATGCACTTTATGTACCAGATGGTATCTCCTGCTGCCGGCCATCCAAGAACAAATTTGCAGCAAACAAGAGGTCATGAACCAAAACTGCGATACCCACACTAGGCCACAACGTTTAGTGCCGATGACAAGGTCTACACTCAACTCGCGCACGAAGAAAACTGGCAACCGGCTGTCGTCCGACACTGTAATTGTCAAGTTGCAGAACTTGAACTGCCAGATGGACGAATTGTCAGGCAACATTTGGATCATGTACACCAGCAAACCGACAGAGGACCCGGTGAAGCCACAGAAGTGTTCCCTGCTGACGAAGCTACCCTTCAAGCAGATGAACCAACTGATGCTTCATCAAGAGTGGAGGACCTTTACAGCTCACCGACCTCAGCATCAGTTAATCAGACTCCAAGAGAGAAGCCTGTGGTGGTCCCCGAGAGGGTGTGTTGGCCGGTTGACTGATACCAGGCAGAATAGCGGTGGAGAAATGATTTCAGCGTTTCCCAATGTTAACCTAACCTATTTCATTCCCCTGCAGTTCCCTTCTATAGTGGGGAGGGATGAACCATACAGACAAACCATATGGAGAATGTGACAGAGCGGCAACGCCCTCCTATGGGTGAAACATCACTTTTGTCGTGGGACTTCAGGGACTCACATGCTTTAGGTCTCCATAGACCACCTCATTGATCTACAACTGTAAGTTGCTCAGTTTGTTTATTTTGGTTAATATGAATCAGTAAAGACATTTATTCTGCTGCACTGTTGTCGTTCTTGCTCCAAGCTTACGTAACAAACAGGTATTCCAGGTCAGGGGAGTAGAATTGAACTGAGACTATCACATCTGTGCAACTCAAACCATTGGTCATAAAGCAAATGTCACTGGCTTTTGCCTTGCCTGAGGATATCATGTGGAGATAAATGGAGAAGCCCTCAAGTTGTACAGCGGGGTCAGGTGAGTCATGGGTGAGCCGTTTTGGTGAAACAAAGAACACTGCGGTTCCTGATCTCCCTTTGGAACAGCAGCCTTGCTCTGAGCTCCAAGCCTGTTTTCAAGTGATTGAAGTATGCAAGGGAGGGGAGGGGTCAGAAATTCCCATCGTTTCAGCCGCACCTGGATCACCCCCGTACCCGACTGCCAGGCTTCCAGTGTTTGTCAGTATTCACAGCTATACTGGTAGTGTCAGGTCCAATAAAGATTGGTAGTTCAGAGAGATCCTTTGATTTAGTGATGATTGACAAGAGGCTTTCAGCACTGGAACCAATGACCTTGCCAGTGCTGAATCATGGTGTTGGTATTGGTTTATTATTGTCACTTGTACCAAGGTGCAGTGAAAAACTTGTCTTGCATACTGTTCGTACAGATCAATTCATTACACAGTGCAGTTACATTGAGTTAGTACAAAGTGCATTGAGGCAGTACAGGTAAAAACAATAACAGTACAGAGTAAAGTGTCACAGCAACAGACAAAGTGCAGTGCAATAAGGTGCATGGTCACAGCAAGGTAGATCATGAGGTCAGAGTCCATCTCATCGTATAAGGGAACCATTCAATAGTCTTATCACAGTGGGGTAGTAGCTGTCCTTGAGCCCGGTGTACGTGCCCTCAGGCTCCTGTATCCTCTACCTGATGGGAGAGGAGAGAAGAGAGAATGACCCAGGTGGGTGGGGTCTTTGATTATGCTGGCTGCTACACCAAGGCAGCGAGAGGCAAAGACCGAGTCTAAGGAGGGGAGGCTGGTGTCCGTGATGCACTGGGCTGTGTCCACAACTCTGCAGTTTCTTGCAGTCCTGGACAGAGCAGTTGCCATACCAAGCTGTGATGCATCCAGATAGGATGCTTCCTAAGGTGGATAATAAGGGAAAATTACAGAAGGCTGGGAAAAATGATCTTAGAAGGTGCTACAGGCAAAATGTTATTTTGGATTTTTAAAATTTTATTTTTCTTTTATTTGAAAATTACATGGAGGGGATGAACCTGGAGGGATATGGGCCTAATGCAGGGAATTGGGACTAGCCGGGTGGACAATATGGTTGGCATGGACTCTAGCCGAAGGGCCTGTATCCGTCCTGCATTGCTGTAACTCCACAACCCCCTCTTTCTGTTCCCCGGTGTGTGTCTGTATATTGCCCCAATAACCCCCTCTCTCTGTTTACTGGGGTGTGTCTGAACGTTCCCGCTCTGAGCCCGTCTCTCTGTCTCCCAGGGGTGGTCTTGGGAAAGGATGGAGGAGCACTGAAGCAGATGCTATGGCACTTCTGGGAGGTCCAGTGGATCTGCGTCGATGACCTAACTGGGATGCTGCTGCACGTTCTGGATGGTGACTGAGTGCATGGCGTGCTGAACGGGGTGTTCCCTGGCTGCAGCACCAACGGGGAGTTTGTGGGGGTGCTGGCAGATGTCCTGGGGTGACCATCTGCCCTCCCCATGCCTGGGGCTCTGGTCCGGGTCCTACTAGGTGATGCTGCTGGAGGCGCAGTGGGTGGTTCCTCCAGTGGACCCTGGGGAGCGGCTACCATTTCCACTCCCCGAGCTGTGGGCTGCCCTCGGGGACCTGGTGTCCTGCCCTCACGGCAGGGGTCAGTAGGTCAGGGACAGTGGTTAAGGTACTGATTCCCCGATCTGTGGACCGCCCTGTAAGACCTGTGACCCCATGTGGTGGGCCAAGGTCAAGGGGTCTAGTAATGTGAAAGTTCAGGGGTCAGTGGCCACATCTTCATGTTGGGGGAGGTGGGCCGAGGGCTGCTGCCGCTGTCAGGTGTCAGCAGTCAGTGTTTTCGGGGGTCAGGGAGACGGTGTGCGTGCACTGGGGTATGCACTACGAGACTGTCCATCAGACAAGGCTGTAACACCAGGTTTCACAAAGTAATAAAGCCTGTTTGCTTCATGTGAGGCTCCTATGTCCTTCCAGTACCCAGATTTGATGTCTCCTTGGAATCTGACGGGGATATCGGGGCCTCCCCACAGCAGCTCCTCCACAACCAGCCCCAGCACCATTCCCCCACTCTGTACACGGAGGGACAGGGAGCAGGGCCCTGGCAGAGGAGGGAGAGGGGGAGGTTATAGCGGCAGGGTTTGGAAGGTGTTGTCTTCGGAGTCTTGGTGAGTTGCTGCAGTGCATCCTGTGGATGGCACAAACTGCTGCTACTGTTACGGACTCAGTGAAAGTCCCTTTAAGATAGAGAGTGTGTGTGTATGTGTGTGTGGGGCGTACTTACGTCAATAGAAGATAAAGGACGTAATGACGTTGTTGAAGAAGTTAGAAGAAGAAGAAGAGAGAGAGAGAGAGACACCAGCCTGCTTGTTTTCTCTATCGATGGATGAGAAACAATAACTGTGTTTGCCACTGAAATCCATGTATGGAAGTTGGAAGTAATCCGGTGGAGTTCACTTTGTTGCTGACCTGTAGAAGGAAACAGGTATTTGTGTGTGGACGACCACGGTTCGGATGCTTTTCGGGGTGAGGAAGTCACTACCGAGTAAACACTGAAGTGTCGTTTGGGTTCCATCATGGAACATTTGGATTTCGTATGTACTCTCTCTATGTTTTTCTACATCTACATCTTATCTTCAGACAACGGTGGTTGTTGAAGAAGCCCTTGCTCATGTTTCACCTTATGGCTTGCGGAACTGAACTTTAAGAACCATTCAGGAACTGGGAGTTTTGGACTTTGTCACACACACACACGACGAGTTTAGTTTTGGGGTTAACGTTCGAGGTTTAACATTCTTGAATTCTAACATACTAACATTTTTTTTTTAACTTTTATTTTACGTATTATCATAAGTAGTGATTAATAAAATAGTTTTTAACACTGAATCATGCTCAGTGTGTTTCTTTTGTTGCTGGTTCGTGACAAAATTGGGGGCTGGTCCGGGATAGTTCCCAAGATTAACGAGTGTCGTCTGGGATCGTTCCCCAGATTGACAAGATTTGTTCGGGATTCAATCCAAATTCTTTTTAATTGGCTTGTGTGTGTGGAAACCAGCAGCAATGGATATTAAGGCATTTTTGGAGTCACCAACCCAAAAGGGATTGGAGGTGGCGAAAAAGGATGATCTGATAAAGATTGCTACAAGGCTAAACCTTACAGAAGTAAAGCAGTCTATGAGAAAGGCAGATATTCAGAGACTGATAGCTGGCCATTATGTGGAAAAGAAGGTGTTTGAGAAGGAAGTGTTAAAACAGTTTCCTGGCAGTGAAATAGCAATTTCTGAGGCACAGGTGCAGCTGGCAAAGATAGAGGCTGAACGAGAGCAAACCCAGTTAAAGATAGAGGCTGAACGAGAACAAAAGAGATTAGAGGCTGAACGAGAACAGAAGAAATTAGAGGCCGAACAAGAGGAAAAGAGATTAGAGGCTGAACGAGAACAAACCCAGTTAAAGATAGAGGCTGAACGAGAGCAAAATAAATTAGAGGCCGAACAAAAGATAACTCAGATGAAGTTAGAGGCTGAACGGGAACGAGAGAGAACTCGGATGAAGTTAGAGGCTGAACGGGAACTAATTCGGTTAAAGTTTGAGGCAGAGGAGAAGGAAAAACAGAGGCAGCATGAGTTACAAATGAAGCGTAGGAGTTCGGAATCTGATTCTGATGATGGTTTTTCAGCCAGCAGGGAGGTTCGATTAGTCCCTCCGTTTGAAGAAGATCAGGTTGATCAGTATTTCCAACATTTTGAAAAGGTTGCTGTGAGTTCAAACTGGCCAAGGAAAGGATGGGCTCTTATGGTACAGAGTGTGATTAAAGGTAAAGCTCAAAAAGCTTATTCTGCTTTGTCTGTTGAGGATGCAGCTGATTATACCAAGGTAAAACAAGCTATATTGAAGGCCTATGAATTGGTCCCTGAGGCTTATAGACAAAAATTCAGACACTTGAGGAAATCTGCAGATCAGACTTATATGGAATTTGCCAATGGAAAGAGAATATGTTTTGAACGATGGTGCCTGGCTAAAAATGTAGATGGGGATTATGATAAATTGACAGAATTGATACTAGTGGAAGACTTTAAAAGATGTGTTCCAGCTGAATTAACAACATATTTAAATGAAAAGGCAGTGGAAACTTTACAAGAAACTGCTAGGTTGGCAAATGATTATGCTTTAACCCATAAATCCAAATGGGGACAACCTAAAACCTTTCAAAAGAGTTACAAGGACAATCCAGGTAAACCGGAGATTAAATTGGGAGGTAATCAAAAAGGAAAAGATGAAAAGAAGCCAGGGCTGGAGAAACCTGTTGAGCGTACTTGTTATTACTGTAGGAAACCTGGCCACGTGATATCTAATTGTGCCCTTTTGAAGAAAAAGAAGGAAGCTGGGCCCAATGCTTGCTTTCAGGCAATTAAAAATCAAAAAGGTTTAGGAGATGCTGTTAAAGATCAGTCCTTGCAAGAGGGAAAAGCGGAAAAGTTGGAGGAGGTGAGAAAAGAATTCCGTTCGTATGTATCAGAGGGTTTTGTTTCACTGAATGATGAGTCACCCCAGGTGCCAGTGAAAATTCTTAGAGATACTGGGGCTAGTCAATCTCTCTTGCTGGACAGTGTTTTAAATTTTGGTGAAGAAAGTGACACTGGTGAAGTAAATCTAGTATGAGGCGTTACAGGTGAGACCATGTCTGTCCCTTTTCACAGGGTGATTTTAAAGTCAAAGTTCGTAGAAGGACCAGTCGAGATAGGGATAAGACCTAGTTTGCCAGTGGAAGGAGTTTCTTTGTTATTGGGAAATGACCTTGCAAATGGAGAAAGTGATCCTGTGGTACGGTTAACAACCAAACCAAGGATTGATGAGTCTGAGAATGATCAAGATGTTTACCCATCATGTGCGGTGACTCGAGCTAGAGCTAGAGAATTAGCCAAGACAGACAGTCCGATGCAGTCTGATGTGGTTCCTTGTGACAGTCCTAAACAGGAAGAAAATTTTGATGCCTTATCTGAGACTTTTCTGTCTTCACTGGAGGATCAACATCCTTATAGTGAGCCTGAATTTAAAGATTTGTCTTTGTCAAGGAAGAATTTTATGGTGGAACAGACAAAGGACCCTGAGTTGACAGAATTGAAAGAAAAAGCACTCTCATGTGAGGAGATTGAAAAGGTGCCAACTGGATACTATGTCAAAAATGGAGTGTTAATGAGGAAATGGAGACCTCCTCATGTTCCTGTTACTGAGGAATGGGAAGTTATTCATCAGGTTGTTGTTCCAAAAGTTTATAGGGATGAGATTTTAAACCTGGCCCATAGTATGCCTTTGGGTGGTCATTTTGGTGTGAATAAAACTGTAGGGAAGATCTTGAAACAATTCTATTGGCCTGGTTTGAGAAAAGATGTGGTGATGTTTTGTCGAACCTGCCACACATGTCAGATGGTAGGTAAACCAAATCAAAAACCCCCTGTGGCTCCTTTGAAACCAATTCCTGCTTTTGGTGAACCCTTTTCGAAGGTGATTGTGGACTGTGTTGGTCCATTACCAAAGTCTAAGACTGGAAATCAGTATTTGTTAACCATCATGTGTGCCACTTCTAGATTTCCAGAGGCAATACCCCTTAGAAATATTAAGGCCAAGACGGTGTCAAAGGCTCTTGTAAAATTTTTTACCTTGTTTGGTTTGCCAAAAGAAATACAATCTGATCAAGGTAGTAATTTTATGTCAAAAATTTTTCAACAAATAGTCTATGAGCTGGGAGCAAAGCAGATTGTATCATCTGCATATCACCCAGAATCTCAAGGAGCTCTGGAGAGATTTCATTCTACTCTCAAAAATATACTGAAGACTTATTGCTTTGAAAACACCAAGGATTGGGACGAAGGTATCCATTTACTTTTGTTTGCCGTTAGAGAATCGATCCAGGAGTCAATAGGATTTAGTCCGTTTGAGCTTGTGTTTGGACATAGGGTGAGAGGACCTTTGGAGTTGTTAAGAGAGCAATGGGTTAATGAGGAAGTTCACTTGAGTCTGTTGGACTATGTCCAAAAATTTAAAACTCGGTTGGAAAGAGTCTGCCAGCTAGCGAGAGAGAATCTGAAAACAAGCCAGATAAGAATGAAAACATATTTTGATAGACGTGCTCGGCCTAGGACATTCGCAGTGGGGCAAAAGGTGTTGGTATTTTTCCCTAGCCAAAATAATCCCTTGCAAGCTCGTTTTTCTGGACCCTATGTTACTGAATCTCGAGTGACTGATCTAACATATATAATCAAAACACCAGATAGACGCAAGAAAACACAACTCTGTCATGTAAACATGCTAAAACCTTATTATGAGAGGGATTCAGTGGTGGCCTTGGTGGATGGTGTAAAGGTTGTTTCTAGAATGCCTGATGTTGATGTTGAGGAAGGCCAATTTAGACCAAATATTGTTCCATCGAAACTAAAAAAACAAAATATCCTGGAGAACCTTGAAACGAAGTTGGACCATTTACAAGTTTCACAAAAACAACAGATGAGAGAATTAATTTTAAAATTTAAAAATCTGTTCCCAGATGTTCCAAACAGAACATCGATAATTACCCATGATGTTGATGTTGGGGATGCAAAACCAATCAAACAACACCCATATCGAATGAATGTGGAAAAAAGTAAACTTGTTGATCAGGAAATAAAATACATGTTGGAAAATGATATTATTAGACATTCTACTTCAAATTGGAGTTCGCCCTGTGTTATTGTACCTAAACCTGATGGAACTGTTAGATTTTGCACAGATTACAGGAAAGTGAATGCTGTAACAAAGTCAGATGCTTACCCTATTCCTAGGGTGGATGATTGCATAGATAGAGTGGGAAAGGCAAAATTTCTCACAAAGATTGATTTATTAAAAGGGTACTGGTGTGTTCCATTAACAGATAGAGGAAGGGAGATTTCAGCCTTCGTAACCCCTTCTGGATTGTAGGAATACAATGTTTTGCCATTTGGAATGAAAAATGCTCCAGCAACATTTCAAAGAATGATTAATTCAGTGATTCATGGGTTAAAACATACAGATGCCTACATTGACGACTTAGTGACTGGGAATGATACTTGGGAAGATCACATCTCTGCGTTAGAAAGGTTGTTTGAAAGACTTTCCAAGGCTAACCTTACAGTTAACTTGGCTAAAAGTGAATTTGGCCATGCCACTGTGACGTATCTTGGTTATGTTGTAGGTCAAGGCAAGCAAGCTCCTGTTCAGGCAAACATTCAAGCAATATCTGAGTTCCCTATTCCCACAGGTACGAGGACTGTTAGAAGATTTTTGGGAATGGTTGGATATTACCGAAAATTTTGTAAAAATTTTGCTGATATTGCTCTTCCCCTAACTAATCTTCTGAAGAAGGGAGTAAAGTTTGTTTGGACAGATTCTTGTCAAGAAGCATTTGAGAAGCTGAAAGCCATTTTATGCTACCATCCTGTGCTCAGAACACCTGACTTTGAAAAGCCATTTTCATTAGCAGTAGATGCCAGTGATGAAGCTGCAGGAGCTGTGTTGTTGCAGAAGGGTGACCTTGATGATATTGACCATCCTGTAGCTTACTTTTCAAAGAAATTTAATGAGCATCAAAAGAATTATTCCACCATAGAGAAAGAATTACTGTTGCTTGTTTTAGCCTTGCAACATTTCAGTGTATATGTTTGCACCGCTCAGAAACCATTGACTGTGTATACAGATCATAACCCATTGGTGTTTCTGAGCCGAGTCAAAAACAAGAACAGAAGGCTGTTAAACTGGAGTTTAATTTTGCAAGAGTTTGATCTCATGATAACTCACATTAAAGGCAAAGATAATGTGATTGCTGATTGTCTTTCTCGATGTTAAATGGGAAACATGTATCTGTACTAATCTGATAGTCTGTAGTTGTGTAGAATGATTGTGTATAATTATTAACATTACTAACTGTATGCGCGGTTAAAATTTTCTTGGGAAAATTTTTTTTAGGTGGGAGGTGTTACGGACTCAGTGAAAGTCCCTTTAAGATAGAGAGTGTGTGTGTATGTGTGTGTGGGGCGTACTTACGTCAATAGAAGATAAAGGACGTAATGACGTTGTTGAAGAAGTTAGAAGAAGAAGAGAGAGAGAGAAGGGAGAGAGACACCAGCCTGCTTGTTTTCTCTATCGATGGATGAGAAACAATAACTGTGTTTGCCACTGAAATCCATGTATGGAAGTTGGAAGTAATCCGGTGGAGTTCACTTTGTTGCTGACCTGTAGAAGGAAACAGGTATTTGTGTGTGGACGACCACGGTTCGGATGCTTTTCGGGGTGAGGAAGTCACTACCGAGTAAACACTGAAGTGTCGTTTGGGTTCCATCGTGGAACATTTGGATTTCGTATGTACTCTCTCTATGTTTTTCTACATCTACATCTTATCTTCAGACAACGGTGGTTGTTGAAGAAGCCCTTGCTCATGTTTCACCTTATGGCTTGCCGAACTGAACTTTAAGAACCATTCAGGAACTGGGAGTTTTGGACTTTGTCACACACACACACGACGAGTTTAGTTTTGGGGTTAACGTTCGAGGTTTAACATTCTTGAATTCTAACATACTAACATTTTTTTTTAACTTTTATTTTACGTATTATCATAAGTAGTGATTAATAAAATAGTTTTTAACACTGAATCATGCTCAGTGTGTTTCTTTTGTTGCTGGTTTGTGACACTACTGTGCATCAGTGGTGGAGTGAGTGAACAGTTGTAGATGGGGTGCCCGTCAAGCAGGCTGCAGTGTCCTGGATGGTGTCGAGCTTCTCGAGTGTTGCTGAAGCTGCACTCTTCCAGGCATGTGGAGTGTTTTCCATCAGACTCCTGACTTGAACTCTGTAGATGGTGGGCAGGCTTTTGGGAGTCGGGAGGTGAGTTACTCGTCGCAGATTCCAAGCCTCTGACCTGCTGTTGTGTCTTGCTCATTCTGCACATGGCAACTCCTATTCAGTTTCTGGTCAATGATAACACCCAGGATATTGACAGTGGAGGATTCAGTGATGGTAATACCATTGAATGGGTGGAGGGGGAATTAAAACCATGCACAGTACTGTGGAAAAATAACTGTCAAAGATAAGGGATAACAGGCATGTTTGTCAGTGAGGCATTTGCGGACCGTCTCCTCATCGCCTTTCGGGATTCACAGCCCATCGAGTAATTTGCTGTGAGTCTCATCTGTCATCTTAAATGACCTGCCTGAATTGTCAAACTGTGAATGGCTGCTCTGAAGGACACTGCACTGAGGGGCTGCGAGCCTGTTGCCCCAGGCCAGCCTGAACTTCCCGAGGAAGGATGAAGATCCTCTGTAGCTTCATTTTCCTGAGCTTGGACTGAACAGATCTTGAGGCAGTTTGAAGCTTCATCTGCGCACAGTGGGCTCAGTGTCTGTAATCCCTCCTCATCCCTCCACTCCAAGGCAGCTGACTCCCTTCCTCCTGCCACCCTCCTGGCCCTGGACCTTTCCCTTTGGACCTCCACAGAACAACACTGTCGGTGCCGCAAGGGTCGGTGTTGGGGCCTCTCCTTTTTACCTTGTACATCAATGATTTGGATGATGGAATAAATGGTTGTGTGGCTAAGTTTGCGGATGACACCAAGATAAGTGGAGGAGTAGGGAGCATAGAGGAAATAGAAAGAATGCAGAGGGACCTAGACAATTTAGGAGAATGGGCAAGGAAATGGCAGATGAGATTCAATGTTGAGAAATGTGCAGTTGTACACTTTGGAAGTAGAAATAAGCGGGTAGATTATTATCTAGAAGGAGAGAAGATTGATAGTGCGGTAGTACAAAGGGACTTGGGGGTACTCGTACAAGATACCTTAAAAGTTAACCACCAGGTTGGATCGGTGGTTAAGAAAGCGAATGCTATGTTGGCATTCATCTCGAGAGGTATAGTGTATAAAAGTAAGGACGTGTTGATGAGGCTCTACGCGGCGCTAGTGAGGCCTCATTTGGAATACTGTGCGCAGTTTTGGGCCCCGCATCTTAGGAAGGATGTGCTGACGTTGGAGAGGGTTCAGAGGAGATTTACGAGAATGATTCCAGGAATGAAAGGGCTTAAGTATGATGAGCGTTTGTCGGCTCTTGGACTGTACTCGCTGGAGTACAGAAGGATGAGAGGGGACCTCGTAGCGACATTTAAAATGTTGACAGGTAAGGATAGAGTAGATGTGGCTAGGCTGTTTCCCTTGGTGGGCGTGTCCAGGACCAGAGGGCACAATCTTAGAATTAGAGGGTACAGTTTCAAGACAGAGATGAGGAGAAGTTTCTTTACCCAGAGGGTGGTGAAATTGTGGAACTCCTTGCCACGCACAGCAGTGGAGGCCAGATCAGTGGGGGTATTCAAGGAGGAGATAGACAGATATCTAAATAGTCAGGGTATCAAGGGATATGGGGATAAGGCTGGCAAATGGGATTAGAATAGTTTTTTTTTCTCTCTCTTTTTTCCCACCCCATTTCTTTTTCCCTTTTCCTTGGAGCAGACTCGATGGGCCGAATGGCCTGCTTCTGCTCCCTTATCTTGTGATCTTGTGAAATGCACAGAGAGCAAATACTACTTCATTTACATCACGGGGAACGTGATCAGGCTACACTTTGCTCTTTTGGTTACAGGTGGAATCACATTTTACTGTTTTAAACTTGACAACGTCGAAATGTTCAGAGGGAATGCATTTAAGGTGAGAGGGGAAAAGTTCAAAGGAAATGTGGGGGTGGGGCAAGTTTTATTTACACGGAGTGGTAGGTACCTGGAATGCACTTCCAGGGGTGGTGGTGGAGCAGATACGACAGAGGCATTTAAGAGGATCTTCGACAGCCACATGAATATGCAGGGAATGGAGGGATTTCGACCATTTGCAGGCAGAAGGAATATCATGTTGTTAGCTTAACTGGGCAGAACAGGTTGGGCCAAAGGGCCTGTTCCTGTGCTGTACTGTTTTATGAAAGAAATATTTACAAACCCCAATCAATGGGTACAACATTCAGTACAATTTAACATTACACTGCAACTGAATGAAGCATTCTGAAGCAAAGCAACTGGCTGGATTTGTGACCTTATCCATGTAGCAGGAAAATAAATTGCACCTGGAATGGAAATTGTCCTTCATGCAGCAATGTGACACTTCCTAGAGTTTAGGGATGTCAAACATGCAAAGGCTCTTTCTACCATCGACTCTCAGTAGAAGGCAGGGGGAGAAAGGGAACCACCAGAGAAAAGGGCTGGCAGACACAATGAACCAACACCTGCTGTCACTGGTTGGAAGACCACAGGGTCCTCCCGCCTGCCTTCATTGGTTGGAGGAACACTCAGTCCACCTACTGCTATTGGTTGGAGATCTGCGCCATCCCACCCCTCCTGCTTGCCACCATCGGTTGGAGGACAACACCGTCACGCTGCTTGACCTACCATTGGTCACGATATTCCAGTTGTGGCAGGGTTGAATGGCAAGAGAACTTTACAAAAAGGTCCAGTCGGTTCACAAGGTAAAAGTGAATGTTTGATCAAAGTTACAAAATAGGAAAGGAGAGAGGTTTTATGTTTAAACACAGAAAACATCGTTGAAACTTCAGGAACAAAAAATGCTGCAGATTTGCGTCTGTTCCGGAGGGTGACGTTTGTTGGGGATTCCTGTTGAAATTATTCTTTCCGCTCCATATGCAGATCGGACGCCTCGGAATTCAGAGCGAATTTAACACCTGACGGTTACCAGTTGTGATTCAAAAAAGATAATTAATGCAAGTTATAATTTTCTGCCAATGGGAATGAATGGAGGCTTCTATTACCCAAATGCCACCACGCTGGGAATAAGCTCCATCTTGAGTGGAAATGGTGAGTCGACGTTTTGGGTCAAGACCCTTCATTGGACTGAAAGAGGGGGGATGGACAGTATAAAGAGGTGGGGGAAGGGGTGGCGCATGAGCTTTCAGGTGAGGGGGGTGGTGGGTAAATGGGGGAGGGAAGAGTTAAAAGTTCCAGAAACTGGGAGGTGATGGGTGGAAGTGACAAATGGCTGAAGATGATGGAATTTGAGAGGAGATGAAGGTGGAGCATGGAATAAAGGGAGGGAGGTGGGGAGGGCAGAGGGGAGCAGTGAGGGAGGGGAACTGGTGTGTGGGTGATGGGCAGACAGAGGGTGGAAGAGGGGAAAGAGACTTGGTGATGGGGGCCAGGTAGATCAGGAGGATAGAGAAAAGGGACAGAGGGGGAGCAATTACTGGAAGTTGGAGAATTCCATGTTGGTGCTATCATTTTGTAGCCAACACTCCCTAGGGCCCTGCTGTTCCTTGTGAAGGATTTACCTTATGGGTGACTTCCCAAACTGCAACACCTCTCACACAGTCACAGAACATGGAAACAGGACCTTTTGGCCTGACTGGTCCATGCTGACCAAGGTTTCCAGCTCAGCAAATCCCATTTGCCAGTGTTTGGTCAATATCCCTCTTGACCTTTCCAACCCATGTACCTGTCCAAGTGTCTTTTGAAGGGTGTTATTGTACCTGCCTCATGCACTTCCTCTGGCAGCTCATTCCATATGCTGACCACACTCTGGGTGAAAAAGTTGCCTCTCAGGTTCCTATTAAATCTTTACCCTCTTACCTAAAACTTGTCCTCTAGATTTTGATTCCCCAACCCTGGGAAAAATGCTGTGTGTATTCACTGTATCCATGCCCCTCATCAGTTTGTACACCTCTATAATATTATCCCTCATTCTCCGGCACACCAATAAATAAAGTCCCAATCTGGTCAACCTCTCTCCATAACTCAGCCCCTCAAGTATGAGGATGGCAACATCCTCTTAAATCTCCTCTGCACCCTTTCCAGCCTAATGGCCATCCTGCAATAGGAAGGATGCCAAAACTGACTAGAATATTCCAAATGTGGCCTCTGCAATGTCATGTGCAACTGCAACATAACATCCCAACTTCTATACTCAATGCACTGGCTGATGAAGGCCAGCATGCCAAGTGCCTTTTCACCACCCTTTCGGGGTATGCCAGTATTTCAGGTGATGCCACTTTCAGTGTACCATATACTTGTACTCCTTGGCGTCTCTGTTGTACAACACTCTCCGGAGTCCTACTGTTCACTGTGAAAGTCCTGCCCTCATTTGTCTTCCCAAAATGCAACACCTTGCACTTATCTGAATTGAATTCTGTTTGCTGTTCCCTGGCCCACTTAACCAGCTGATCAAGATCCTTGTGTAATCCCTGATAACCATCTTCCTGTCTATGACACCACCTACTTTAGTGTAATCTGCGAATTTACTAAACAGGCCTTGTAAATTCTCACCTAAAGCATTGATATGGATGACAAATAGCAATGGGCCCAGCACTGACCCCTGGGGAATACCACTTGTCACGGGCCTCCAGCCTGAAAAGCAACCTTCCACCATCACCCTATGCTCCCTACAATCAAGCCAACTGTGTATCCAATTAGCTAGTGCTCCCTGGATCCCATGTGATTGAACTTTCCAGACCAGCCTACCATGTAGAACCTTATCAGAGGCCTTACTGAAGCCCTGCCCTCATCGACCTTCTTGATTATTTCAAAAAAAAACAAATCAATTTCGTGAGACATGACCTCCCACACAGAAAACCGTGCTGACTATCCCTAATCAACTCCTGTCTTTCCAAATGGATGTATATCTTATCTTTCAGAACTCCTCCAGTAACTTACCTACCACAGATTTTAGGCTAACTTCATAAGTTTTAAGGCATCCAGCACCTCCTGTGCTGTAATGTCGACTATCCCTAGACATCACCATTAACAATCTCAATCTCCAAAATCTTCATGTCTTTCTCTCTAGTAAAAACAAAGGAGACATGTTCATTGAGGACCTTGCCCATTTCCTGCAGCTCCACACAAAGATATCCACTTTGGTCTTTGAGGGGTCCTACTCTCCCTGGTTACTCTTTCTGCACAATGTACTTATAAAATCTTACTGGATTCTCCTTAATCTTCTGTGCCAGAGCTAACTCATGCCCCCTTTTTGGTCTTCTGATTTCCTTCTAAAGTATATTCCTGCATCCCCTATACTCCTTCATGGATTCACTTGATCCCAGCTACATGTACCTGGCCCATGCCTCCTCTTTCCTGACCAGAGCCTCCCTCATCATCCAGGTTTCCCTACATCTGCCAGTCTTGCCCTTCACTTGAACAGGAACATGTGGACCTTAAACTCTCATTATTTCATTTTTAAAAGCCTCCCACGTGCCGGACATCCTTTTGCCTGCAAACAACCAACTCCAGTTGACTTTTGCAAGTTCCTGTCTAATACCATCAAAATTTGCCTTGCCCCAATTTCGAACTTTAACTTGTGAACCAGATATGTTCCTTTGCAATAACTAATTTCAAACTAATAGAACTATGGTCACTGGTCCCAAAGTGCTTCCCCATTGACACCTCAGTCACTTGTTCTGCCCCATTTCCCGAGAGTAGGTCAAGCTTTGCCTTCTCCCTAGTAGGGACTTCTATATATTTCCTGAGGAAACTTTCCTGAACACACTGAACAAATTCCACCCGATCTAAGCCACTGGCACTCTGGCAATCCAAATCAATATTAGAAAGTTAAAATCCCCACTATGACAACCCTATTACTCTTGCTACTTTCTGCAATCTCCCTGCATATTTGATCCTCTAATTCCCAGAGACTTATTGGAGGCCTAAAGCACCATCCCAACAAGTAGGTCACCCACTTCTTATTTCTCAGCTCCACCCATAAAGCCTCACTGGATAATCCCTCAGTAATCTTATCTCTGACTACTGCTGTGATGTTCTCCTTAATCAGCAACTCAACACCCCCCTCTCTTTCCTCCACAGTCCCACCTGTAGCACCTGTACCCTGGAACATTGAGCTGCCAGTCCTGTCCCTCCCTCAGCCGTGATATCCCAGTCCCACGTAGCTACCCAGGCCCTGAGTTCACCCACCTTACCTGTCAGGTCACTTGCAATGAAATAAATACAATTTAATCTAACAGTCTTTCCTTGCTCCCTGCCATGCTGCTGCCCGTCTTGTCGACTGACTACACTGGCATTGAATTCTGTCTCAACTTCCAGCCTCCCATCAGCCTCACTGCTGCTTAGGATACCAAACTGCTGCCAATGTAGTTTAAATCCTCCCAAGTAGCTCTTGCAAAATAGCCTGTCAGGATATTGGTTCCCCCTCCAGTTCAGGTGCAACCCATCCCTCTCGTATAGATCACCTCTGTCCCAGAACAGATCCCAATGGCGCAAAAAACTGAATCCCTGCCCCCTGCACCAACTCTTCAGCCATGCGTTCATCTGCCATATCCTCCTATTCTTACCCTCAATAGCACATGGCACAGGGAGTAATCCAGAGACGACTCCAGTTCCTGCTTTTTTAACCTCTTTCCTAACTCCCTATATTCACGCCATAGGATCTTATCCCCTTTTCTACCTGTCATTTGTGCCAATGTGCACACCCACTTCTGGCTGCTCCCCCTCCCCCTTGAGAATGCTGCGCAACTGCTCAGAGATATCCTTGTCTGAATTATTGTCTGAATTGTCTGAACTCCATTTGCCATTCCTCGGCCCACTTACCTAGCTGATCAAGATCCCGCTGTAATTGTTGATAACCTTCTTCACTGCCTATGATACCGGCTGTGTTAGTGTCATCTGTCATCAAATACTCAGGAATATGGGATCGATTCCCATGTGTGGGAGAACTCCTCCATCCAGGTATTATCAGTCATTTGGGCAAACCCCAAGGATGAGACTGAAAGGGACAATTCTCAGTCCCATCTCTGAGGGAATGCCCCCTGCTTCAGTCTTTGTATCCTGGATCAGGTTTTAGAGACACATACTCACATATGGGGGGGAGGTTCCCAGTGCCTATAATGCAGAGTGCAGAGCAGGTCGTGAGGAGTGTGGCCTGGATTCAGATATCAGGTTGGTACCTTGCCCTTCAGGTGGCAGTGACATCCTGTAACACTCCTTCCTTTCCCCTTCTGTCCCTCTCACTCAATGCTCCCTCCCCTTTCTCCTCCCCTCAAATGCCCTTCCTTGCTTTTCTCCCTACCTGTCCTCTCTCCCTCCTTCCACCTTCTCCAACCTCCTTTCCAGACATTTCAAACCCTTCAATTTGCTGCCTCCTTTCTCCCTCCCACCCCACAGGGCACAGGGTCAGAAGCTGCCTCTGACAAGCTGGCTACACTTTGTGCAAACAGACTATCTGAGCCATTGGCTGAGAGGAGGGAAGCAGAGGACAAAGCCGTTATCTGTGAGCAGTGAAGTGTGTAAAATATACTAGAAGACTGATAGCACTTACTCACGGAGGGAAAGAAGGAGATGGCAGGCCAGTGTGGGGAGCCGACATTTCTGGAGGGGAGCAGAGGCCAGTGGCAAGGTAAGGTCCTCATTTATTGCACATCCTGGGTTTGTCGATGGCTGAAACATGAGGGTGGGAGGGAGACTGGTTGCTGAGCGACACATGTTGTTTATTGGCCACTGTCACCATGTTGCTGTGAAAGATAGAAGGAAGTTGTCATGGTGTTGCGAGAGAGAGAGAGAGAGAGTACATAGGGGAGAGATGTATTATCAAGCAGGAGAAAGGAAAGGAATAATGGTACAGAAGGGAGAAGTGTGTCATGAAGTGGAAGGCAGAGGAATCGGAGGGAAGCTGAGTGTACGGAGCAGGAGGGAGAAAGAGGGAGTACAAGTAAGGAGATTGTCTGCCATTCGACAACACCTTCATTCAATGTGAGTGGGATGAGTATTCTTTGCTGTGTATAAACAATGGACTGTGGTGTTGGTCTCTCTGCCTTATGATTCAGTCGGGATACACTGGTACAATGTTTAAGCTGCAGGATGGAATTGAGAAGCTGGGTTCATGATCTGGCTATGTGAGTTCAAATCACAGCACAGCAGCTGGGGAGTTTAAAGTCAGTTCATGAAGTCTGTGGAATTAAAGGCCTGTGTCGGTAGTTGTGAGTTTGAGAAATGTATTGGTGTCTAAACACATGACTGACAGAGGGAAGGAAATCTGGTGACTTTACCTGGTCTGGCCTGTACATGAGTCCAGGCCCACAGTAATGCAGCTGATCCATAACTGCACTGTGAAATGGCCCAGTAATCCACCTGGTTCAAGAGCAGTTAAGGATGGGAAAGAAGTGCTGGTCTTATCCACATCCCATGAATGAATAACTAAAAGTCACCCACTGTCATGTTGTGTAATGACTGATCCACCACTAGATAGTTTTTTAGATGGATCCCACAGGATTGGCTGTGAGTATTAACTAAACTGCAATGTAATGAATTCAATGTTATAATAGTTCATGACTTTTTGATTGTTATGTCATGATATTGTATTGACTTGTTTCCAAGAAAATTCCATTGACAAGTTGTTTCCTTTGTACAACTGGATGTGGGTAGAACTCCCTCAGATATGGCATTGGGAATCACTCTGCCAAAAATTTGTACTAGTCAGGCCTGCTTCTGCATGGGATAGGCTATCTCCCCAAGATCTGGTCCCAAGTCGTATTCACCCATCACTGGTTCCTACGATATATTCCCCCAGTATCTGAACCAGGGCCATGTTCCTCACAACCTGCTCTGCATTCTGGGTTATGGGCGTTGGGAATCTCCCCAAATCTGTAATTTTGGGTGCAGTCTCTCAAACCTTATCCAGGTATATTTTCCCAAGTGACTGAACTTGGGACATTCTGTCAGAGATGGGTGTGGGAATCTGATCCTGGTGTTCTCCCAAATCACTGTTTCTCGTATAACTTGCTTCTCATACATGGGAATCAGAACCTTCCCTAAGATCGATCATGTATTCCTGAGCTCTGTAGTGTTCCCTCATGCATGTGGTTGAGAATTAAGCACAACATCTGGTTCTGGGGGTATTTCCCACTGGCTGTACCTTCAAAGTTCTCCCCAGTGTCCATTCCTGGGATGTATTCCTCCACCGTCTGGTCCTGGGTGCCTTCCTCCAATGTTTGCCCCTTGGACTTACTCTGCTCATATCAGGTGCTGGTGTTTCTCACACAAATATCTGTTGTATCCTATTCTATTCTTGGTTTGCATTAACCCAGTACGTCTCCATGTATTCTACTCCTGGTGTGCTTTACCCCAGTATCGGGTGTATTTTCCTGCACTGGCATATTTTCTTATAATGTTCTCTCTTGCCGACATCACATGAAAACATGTTCATGGTCCACATCCAGCTGTGTCACCTGCACTTGTATCAACCCCTCCACTGCCTCTGATTTGGGACCCTGCAGGATGCGCAGAGTTTCCTTTATCTAAATATTGGGAAGACCAAGGAGGTTAACTTTGGTCCCCACAGTGAATTCTGTACCCAGGGCACTGATGCTGTTGAGTTAAGTCCCTCTGAAGTGACCTGAGAACAAAACTTCAGCCTGACTTTTCATTGTCATACTGAGGGACAGAGTTGCCACCTTTCAGCTGAGACATTGAAGTGAGACTATGTGTGCAGTGGAGAAGTTCCCTTCCCCACAGCTTTATGGGATGTGGAGTGTGGAGAGCAGGATTATACATTTAAATATGGGATTGAGACACTCATTGTGAAACATTCCACCAATATCTGGCTCTGGGATGTATAACAGGGTTTTGAGAAACTCCTCCATTGAGTCGTCTTGTTTTCCTCTGTCTTTCTCTGGGTGCGTCGCCCCAGTATTTCCACTGTGGGAATCCCTTATGACTATGAGCAGTAAGGGTGGGGCTACACTCACATATTACAGGCTGGAAACCGCTCTGAGATGTGTCCTGGGATGCATTGTCCACGTTGGATTTTGAGGCAGGTGAGGTTGCTGCAGTAGTGGGAGAACTAAGATGGGCTGAATAGCTTCCCTCAGCCTTATCAACACCAATCATTTAATTTCCTTCTTTTCTTTGTTTTTAATTCATCTAATTTCAAATCAAGACATACACTCCAGTGAAAAACTGAAAAATAAGCTACAGGCAATGATTTCCACAATATCTGACTTACAAAATATGACAGAGCAAGACCCCAAGCCTACCCTCCACCACACTCCCCCTCCCCAGGTCACCTTCATGCTCCACAATATCAATACCCTTATCCTCACTCCCTTCTTCTCCTTCACACTGCCATCCCCTGCTCCCCATTCCCAAACATTAACCCTGCCTTCCTCTCCCCCTCCTGTATCCCCCTCCCTCCAGTGTCACATCCCCTGACATGTTCCCACTGTGATGTGTTCTCCTGTCCCTCCCTCCCACCTACCCACCTCTGTCCCCCTATTTCCCCTCCAGCATCCCCAGTGCATTTAGAGGTTTATCTCCTGAAATGAGCAGTTGCAGTGCAGTAGCTGAGTGAGTGAGAGGGAGACTCCATTTCCAAACATCAGTAGCCACTCGGGGATTTCTTGACTGAATGTGGGTTGCGTATCTGCTGGTCACTGCTGAACCTGAAATATAGACAGGAGAGTAAGAGATTGTGTGCTGAGGTGCAGCATAGACCATAACCTGTAAGGACAGGGAAACCAAATAACATGCTGTCTGTCCTCATTCTGGGAGATGGACCCCCATGGACAGGTGGTCTGTCATCATCCTCTGAGGTCACCCCTAAAGGACAGTATGGATACCACTTGAGGCCTCAGTGATCCCACAGTTGGGCTCCTGTTTTGGGTCCTGAGTACCCTGTTGTTCACTAAATACAACTCTTGTTTGATTTCCTTGTTTAAGCTCAGGGTCATTGCTCCAGATACCCAGTCACATTCTGTCACCTTTTGCTGTATCAAGGACCAGAGGATAGGAGTAAAGAGGGAAGGTTCAAAGTCCCAGGGGATGTGAAGGGTCCCAGTCTGCATCATCTGTTGTTTGTGCTGTACTTGGGATCCCAGAGTCTGAGGACTCAATGTGGTGAGAAATGGAAGGTAAAAGTGTGGACTTCGCGGGATATCCCTGTTGTTGGTCATTTGGTTACCTTGACAACAGTGACGAAGGTGCTGTAGAGGAAACTGATAACGGACAAAATGGCAAAGGCAGCAACTGTAAGCACATTGTCATCTCCATCCAAGTCCCCTGGTTCTTCCTTCCCCTCCTCTCCTGTCAAGTCTGTGCAGGATTCTGAAACAATAGAGAAAGTGAGACTTAGTTTCCTGCAGACGTTTCATGAAGTTCAACAACACCTCAATGACATGAAGACAACTGCCTACCCATTGCCCCTTCTTTCTGTATCTGTCCATTTTCTGAAGGATGTCACCAAATACTTTCACAAAGTTGATTTAAAAAAAATACTTTTCCCTGTCCATTAACTTTGAATGTTTTAAACCGTTGACCAATCAGGTTGATCAGGAATGTTCTATCCTTTGGACGGTAGAAACTATAACACACACACATACAGTGGCATGCAAAAGTTTGGGCACCCCTGGCCAAAATTTCTGTTACTGTGAATAGCTAAGCGAGTAAAAGATGACCTGATTTCCAAAAGGCATAAAGTTAAAGATGACACATTTCTTTAATATTTTAAGCAAGATTACTTTATTTCCATTTTTTTACAGTTTCAAAATAACAAAAAAGGAAAAGAGCCTGAAGCAAAAGTTTGGGAACCCTGCATGGTCAGTACTTAGTAACACCCCCTTTGGCAAGTATCACAGCCAAAAATACCTTTGCTCATTGTGGCCAAGAAGTACTATTTTAACTTAATCAGTCCACATGACCTGTTTCCAAAATGCATCAGGCTTGTTTAGATGTTCCTTTGCAAGCTTCTGATGCTGAATTTTGTGGTGAGGATGCAGGAAAGTTTGGAGAAAAAAGGGTGCAGAATTTCATGAAAAGAACACCTCTCCAACTGTTAAGCATGGGTGGATCGATCATGCTTTGGGCTTGTGTTACAGCCAGTGGCACAGGGAACATTTCACTGGTAGAGGGAAGAATGAATTCAATTAAATACCAGCAAATTCTGGAAGCAAACATCACACCATCTGTGAAAAAGCTGAAGATGAAAAGAGGATGGCTGCTACAACAGGATAATGATCCTAAACGCACCTCAAAATCCACAATGGACTACCTCAAGGCACAAGCTGAAGGGTTTGCCATGGCCCTCACAGTCCCCTGACCTAAACATCATCGAAAAACTGTGGATAGACCTCAAAGGAGCAGTGCACGCAAGACGGCCCAAGAATCTCACAGAATTAGAAGCCTTTTGCAAGGAAGAATGGGTGAAAATCCCCCAAACAAGAATTGAAAGACTCTTAGCTGGCTACAGAAAGCATTTACAAGCTGTGATACTTGCCAAAGGGGGTGTTAGAAAGTGCTGACTATGCAGGGTGCCCAAACTTTTGCTTTGGGCTCTTTTCCTTTTTTTGTTATTTTGAAAGTGTAAAAGATGGAAATAATCATCTTAAAATATTAAAGAAATGTGTCATCTTTAACTTTTATGCCTTTTGGAAATAGGTCATCTTTTATTCGTTTAGCTATTCACAGTAACAGAAATTTGACCAGGGGTGCCCAAACTTTTGCATGCCACTGTATGTACATAAATATTTATAAATGCATACAGTGAAAGACAGACCAGAAAGCATCGATCCAAGGTCATCTGTTCCTCCCAACCAGGCAACACCTCCCACCCCTTGTGCAAGTCACTCACTCACTGTCTGCCCAAACATACTGGCAAGGAACACTGACAGCCAAAACCTTTCTGCATCTTCTTTATTGAATTTTCATTGGTTACACTGACGCATACACACATTTAACTTCTCGTGAAGCCTACGCAGGTTCCAAACAGGATCAGACCGGACACAAACAAGTTTTAACAGGAATGCAGGATCTCAGAAATGTTGGTTACTGATATTTGATATGGATTTGATCATGGAATATATTTTCATTCTCAGTTGACGATATAGGACAATTTTGATTGTTTAAGTGAGGATGATGTCATGGTGAGGTAAACCATCAATTGGTGGTTGGCCGGTGGTGTTGTTGGCCACCCTGTCCATGGAAATCTCTGCTGCAGAGAACCCAGTGTGCTGACACATTTCCAGCTCATCCTGTGGGGAGGGTAGCCTTGAGAGCGAGGCTACTATGAATAGACTTTTATTCATCTGATGTTTACCTTGAATATGTTGCTCTTACACAGATCTCAGCAACTTTCATATCACTGGTGACCTCTCCACATCTAAAAATAAAGGCTTTTCTCTTTTGGAAATAAAAGAGAAATTGCCAAAAGTGATTCTCAGGACTGAGGACAATAGAGAGAGAAAGAGATAACATTTGAGGTGGCTACACAGGTGTACTCTGCACCTCTGCTTCAACACTGGTTCTCTCCCTGGCTGTGTACTGTGCACCTCTCTGGGTTGCTGGAACTCAACTACTGTCTGGTGTCCAGTCACATTCCTCAATGCCTGCTCCAATGGAACTCCAATATCTCCATTGGGGAGGGGATGGCACAGTGGTATTATCACTGGATTAATAATCTAGATACCCAGGGCAAAGTCCTGGGGAGCTGGGTTCGAATCACACCATGGCAGATGGTGATAAATTCATATTCTGGAATTAAAGGAAGACCATGAAAACCATTGTCAATTGTTGTAAGGGGAGGAAATCTTCCTCCTGTCGGGGAAGAAATCTGCCAGACACACAGCAATGTGGTTGACTCTGAACTGCCCTCTGAAATGGCCCAATAAGCCATTCAGTTGTAATAAACGACTGGAAAGCCAGAAGGATGCCCACACCTCAAGGATTGCAGTGGTTCAAGAAGGCAGCTTACTACCACCTTGTCGAGGGCAACTAGGAACGGGCAATTAAATGCTGGCTCAGCCTACGAAGCCCACATTCCTTGAATGAATATCTAAAAAAAATAAAGGCTGGTGAATATAGTCCTCCAGACACTCAGTGTGACAAACGACACAGATGTTAGAAGGAAAGTGTGCAGAGAATCACCCTTCCAGAAATAACATCTAATCTCCGACCCAACAATAAAGCTGGTTGTGCTTTATCTTCAGTAAAAAAAACATGAAACACTGCAAATCGGATCAGAACTGGTGTCATGGCTGCAGTCACTTGAGCATAAATGGTGCATTAGAGGTTCTGCAGAATGTTGGACAGCTTGCCACCAGATGATTACACATTACCCCATTGCTCACAGGTTTGTACCAAGTTCCAACCTGACTTACCTTGGGACCTCCTGATGGACCTCTTCTCCAGTGTTAGTAAACAAATGTACAAGCATAAGTACTCAACCCCACTCTCCAAATCTGCCCCAGGACCTTTAGTCATCTGAAGATGTCTTTATCCCTGTTCGTGTGGAGTCCTTAGTCTTCACCCATCCTCTCCTTCACTTCCGTCCATCTCCCAGGTGACCCTGAACTCCTCTAAATCACTGAGAAGCTGTTCACATAAGGTGGTCATCATCCTGTTCCTCCAGTTCTGCTGACAGGCAGACTTGCTTCATGTTTCCGAGATGCTGGTGTCCAAACATTGATTCATCGTTCC